>NC_091118.1:92639865-92942990 GCF_040183065.1 Periplaneta americana | reverse complement strand
TTCCACTGAATTATTGTAATAACTTCATTTTAATCCTTGTTTTCTACTGTTATAGTAAATGGCGCTTGGCCCACTATGGTTCTGAACTCTTCAATTTTCTGTGTTTCTCAAGTCGGAGCCACGACAGCTGTTCGAAGTATGGTGAAAATAGCTGTTCGAAGTATGTGATATAATAGACAAATAGAAAGAGAAATATATAAGTTATATCTTTTTTAATATTCTAAAATGCTTTCCGAAAGAAAAGAAGAGATAAGAATCAATGAGCTTACAGATAAAATATTATATTAGACAGAAATACTCGTCTATTTTAATAGATAGGCCTAGTTATTAAACTTTTCGTTTCGTACGAAAAATTATTAAGCCACTTAAAAATTCATAAAATAAGGAATCATTGTGTTTTACTTAACTGCGATCGTTGTTTATTTAAACGCCATATTTATCTACATAGGACACTTAGAGAGGATAAGATGGTGGACTGGTATAAATAGCATAAAAGGGAAATCTTAAATACTTTGAGAAATGTGTCACCATCTCTTTAGTCACCACAAATCTAAGCAATGAGTGTAACGGTGACGAAGATATAAGTTGCTCATCTGGTTATTAAGGGTGCTAACACACATACGAATTTCCCAACTGGAACAATTTTTTTTTAAAGGCACTTAAATGTAATTCCGGGAAAATTCTTTATGTAATCGGAAAGCCCTATGAATGGGCATGATACGCCATATTTCCACACTTTTCGTGTAATTTGAACTGTTTTGATCGGGACTTTCACTTACAAGGGTTGGAAATTATGCAACCGAGCGACTTCGGTGGTGAGAGAGTATTATAAGAACAGAGGTCATTTATAACTCAAGAGAGAGTGGAGTAAACACTGGTGCAAACATGGAGCTATATGGAATTGTGGTAAGTGCTTTAGAAAATATATACTTACGCCTGTTCGTGCCTGAACAGAACATAAATCCTCAACATCAGTATTAAAATAATAATTATTATTGGTCCGTGGAGTGATTTTTAATGAAGTGAGTATAGAATGCTGTCTGATGACAACGGATCTGTTCTGTGCGCAACTTCTCACTGTATCAAGTGTAGTGGAAGAATATTAATATTGCAAAAGATCGCTGTGTGCGCGCGATTGACATTCATGTCACTTAGCTATCGGTTCTTGATTCATTGGTTGCTTTTGCATGTTTTGTCGTCAACATTATTTGATATTGCGACATACGAAAATAAATTTGATCTTTTATACATATTGTATCAGTTTATATGCAAGTTTTCAACCTAATGATCGGTTAAAATTATTTATTTCTTATTAAATTATTTTGTTTCATGTTTACTATAAACGCCTAAAAGTAATTTATTGTATTTCAAGGTTGATCACCAACACCAACATCATCATCACTGGAAATGGTAGATTTTCGCAATAACACAAAAAACGCGAAATGTGCCCAAATCCTGTCAAAATAAATAATTTTATGTTTAAAAGCATATTAAGTATATTGTTGTAGTTTTTAAATTAGGAGTAAAATGCGAAATTGAGTACAAAATGCGAAATTTATGTGTTTCTGTGAAATAAGTGCGAAATTACATTTTATGATACTTTTTGTCTTTATGCAAAACAAATCAAGTAAGTTATTTTAATCTGTAAATGAACTTTCCAACTAACAATCAGTGCTATAAACCATAAAAAATGTTGGCTACTAAGGTAAGGATTTCACATATTATTCATATAGACTGACAGTTTTTTTATACGGTTGTATTTATTTTCATATACATGTAATAACCATATTTAAGACAATTCAGAAATTAACTACCTGCAAATTTTATAGCAATTCAAATAAAATTTCCACTTTGTCCACAGACCTATAGCTATTCAGTCTATTTGGTCACCTACCGGTAGCGTGGATGCAGAACGATTTTTAGTTCAATTTAATAGTCACAGATAGCGAAACAGAAAAAAGGAGAGTAATATTGAAATTCTTTGATGTTGAACTTTCAATGAGTGTCTTTAAATCAAATAAAACGTTTTTTTTGTCTTGAATACGATTTAATTTTAAATGCATGTCAGCCTCTCTGTGTTAGCAGATTCATATCTTTTGGAATGTTTCCTAATGTTCAAAATTTCACATATTCCTTTGCTTATTTATTTTTAAAAGTATATTATCTGGAAAGTGTAGGAAGTGCTATGAAAAGGTAAATTTGATTTCTAAAGTGACAAATTTATTACTTTAAACTGCTAAAATCTATCACCTCTATGTATATATGATTATCAAAAAATACCGCCTGAAATAGAACATGATCTGTTCCGTTTTCACCTTTGTAAAAATCATAAACCAATATTTCATAATACAGTATTTTATATACTTATACACAATGAGTTGGACTACGTAGTAAAGTTATCAGCAAGGCGCTGGGTGTCCTCTCAAGAGAACACTATGCAAATGAGCTAAATCCTCACTACCTTCCTGGGAATTAAATCCCGTTTGACAATATATGTAACTAAAAATGCCACATCTTGAGCAACGGCAAAGGATGATTAACATGTTTTGGCCATAAATATCTTCAGTAAATATAAACGTTTTGTTACTGTGTATCAGTATGATTTATCTCTGATTGTGGTTCTGACTAATACACTCATCTCTTCTTAGTAAAGTCCTGCGTTTGGTTAGTTTGAATACAAGTTAGGTGTACATCGATCATACTATGGTCCGTCGCAGGAATCTGTAGAGTAGAAAGACGAAACAAGATCTTTGCACAAGTAGTATGAGAGAGGGCTAGGGCCAATGATCGCTCTGAGTGGAAGTGTTGGTTGAACAAAGCTAGTAATCGCTTGCAGGGATTGGATCGTTTCCATCTGAACTCTACTCTACCCTACCGTCTACCACGTGCATCTTACCCCTTAGCGGCCTCGAGCTGATGCTGCCCGCAATACACTCCTGCAAAGATAGTCTCCTCCCCCATATGCGTGAAGTTACTGTACAGATTCCTGGGACGGAACATAGCTTCGGTTAGTACGGAGAGTAAGTTGCCAGTCAACAATTCACGCTACGGTCTCTCCCAGCACTCTCCGGTACTGTGTATTTACATTTATTCGTGTACCTAGGTGTATAAATCGGTGTACAACTGGAATAGCAAGTTAGGGGCCTACTCATGTACAAAAATACCTCTTGAATTTAATAACATAATAACGAAGTATTTATTTAAATGCAGCTTCTACGCAATAAAATATCATTTTTACCACAGTTAGACAAAACAAAAAATGTTTAGGAACAGCCCCTTTATTTTCGGTAGTCACCACATTTTGCCCACACACGCAATGAGAAAACCATTCGAGTTAAGATAAAGATACATTTACTGAAACATATTAAATAGTATTAAATAGCGATCTATGCAATACAAACACACGCTCTCAGAGACGCTCTGTGCTCTCCACTGAAGCTGTGTAGTGACAATATCTTGAAATGCGCAACAAATATAACAATATTAAGAACTTTATTCGAATTTCTTCCTACAACAGCTTTTGTTAACAATATGTATTGGTCGTAGTGATATAAAATACATATGTAACTCAGTAAACAATTCAGGCACTACATATAAATTTTTAGTCGCCATGGCTAAATGCTGCCGGAACATATCTACCTCTGACTTTTGCAATAAGTGAAATACATCTAGGCCTACTGTAGCTACTTTAGATCTAATTAAAGGTTAGAATTAAGAAATGAAGAAACATAAAAAGTCAGCAAAACTTACAATAATATTCTATTATGAAACAAGTTTATAATGTTATACGTTATGGCAGCCGTGGCGAAAATGTAATCGTGCGCCGAGCCACTGTGTAACCTGCAACGTGCATAGCACCTATGGAGGGAGGCGGACACCTGAAGAGGAAGTGAAGCAACTGTCTGACTTATTAAAGGATTTTCATTTTCCTTACGTCAAGCACTTAAATATAATTTTGTAGAGTATAAGGTTACAAACTAATGTTTAGTACGTGTAACGAAGAAAGAAATGAACAAGAAAACATAGAACACGTTATCACAATCTAAAGTTAACTGTCTTCAGAATGTCTCTGTGACAGAGTTTCAAAATGAGGAATTACGTCACTTACTGCCAGTAGTAGTTAATCACGAAGGTATTTGTCTATCAGTCGGTAATCTAAATTTGGTTTTTACTATTTTCATTATTGAAAATAATTTTTCACAAACGTAAGTTGTAGCGAACATGACTTCAACACAGCAAGCGAAAGAACGAAGCTTCGGATATTTATTTTCTGGCAAAGATTTGAAAAGTTCAACATTTGTCAAGTCCTTACATCTAGCTTTCATTGTAACATTACATTGTAAATCTGTGAGTTTAAATTGAAGACCTAACCGGATTATTCGTACATCTGCTGAAAAAGGATCAAAATAATAATAATAATAATAATAATAATAATAATAATAATAATAATAATAATAATAATAATAATAATAATAATAATAACAATACTTAACCTTTTAATGTTTGATGAATAACATGTAGTATAATGCTGTTTTATGTTATACAACCGTTTTCCTCGTAACACTTCTGAACAAATCATACATTTAATATTCTCACCATACAGGCAGCAAAAAAATGCGTCCTCCCATCCTACTTGAAACTTTCGTTTTTGTAGAGGTACATGGTTTCGAGAGAGACATTGCGACGATACACCACTCGCAGGTCAGAGACAAATACAAATGGAGTGAGAGGGTGGGGGTTGGGGAGCAAGAGACATGCACAGTTATCATTGCGAGCCACAATGTGCTCGTGACTTACATTTTCGCCACGGCTGCGTTATGGCATGACGAATTCAATAATAATTGTATAATATTATAAACGTGTTTTATACGTAAATTTTTGTACGACAGCATTATTAAACAGATTCCGACAGTTTTGTGGAACAATAAATAAAGCAAACCGTAATAATAATAATAATAATAATAATAATAATAATAATAATAATAATAATAATAATAATAATAATTTATTTAACCTGGCAGAGTTAAGGCCATACGACCTTCTCTAACACTCAACTTTTAAAATTTTATAAGGTAATGGCTATCCCACTTTTAATATAATGGACTCGAGAATTGAACACTTACTAAAAGTAACAACAAAGGAGGACTGAATCAGCAGATACGTGATTTCTACGAGCAATAGCAAATTATAAATTACTGGATAAAAAAGCCTAATAAAGAAATTAGAGCAGAATTAGACGTTGAGGAATTAAATGATGTCATTTAAAAAGTTAGACATCGTTGGAAAGACCATTTATCCACAATGGACTCTACATGGCATACAAGAGTCGTAGAAACGTAGCGTCTTAAAGGACGCAGTGAAATTGGACGTTCTAGACGACGGCGAAATGACCAATTTTTTAATGCAGCAAATCTTTTAAGCTGATGATGATGATGATGATGATGATGATTATGATGATGATATTTAGTGCGTAAAATTACAACATAAACTTTCTAATGTATGAATAAGTCAGCAATCTGTCAACATATTTAGGAACTATTGCTGGAAATTTTCGCTTTCACTTCTTTCAGTATAACTGTCTTGCATATTTTTCCTACAGGATTTCTTAAATCAGTCAAGTCATGTGAGGCTTTGTCATTTGTAATGTATTGCCTATATGTAAGACACAGATAACTAAATCGTATTTCCTTGATTGAGACTTTTATGGTTTTCTGTTATGTCAAGATAACTCTGTCAATTGAACAATCGATGCACTGGGGAAGACATTCCTTTGTACGTAACTACAGTCCAGAAAATTCCAATTGTATATGATCATATGTAACATAATACATTTTTGACACCAAAAGTCATTATAATCATGAAAATACAGCTAATAATAACAAGATAGATTTTTCTTCCATTCCCAATTCAGTAATTTATATATGTTTGTTGTTCTTGTTGTTGTTTAGTCGACTGTCCGAAGACAGATTTTAACCTCATAAGTGACATCAAAAAGGCATTACTTATGAGGCAACTAGCCCAGGAGATAATGGGGAGGAGTGCCCAGTACCTTTTTCCCTTCATTGCACAGGCCTACATTGCTGACTAGTAACATATTACACTAATCAGACTTCAGATGTATACAAACAAATTGTTCTTCCTCTGACACACATCGGGAAGTGAGAAGTACTATGTGGTTATAAATATACATGGCAGCCAGAACATCTATCAGAAGTGGTTACAGATGTTTCATGCAGTTAAAATAATCCTTCTGGTTATAATCAGTTTGTTGTACGTGTTCAAACAGTAAAGGAAAATTGTTTCGGAATCATTCATTAAAAAGTATAGGTATATGGTGCGACAATGTGAATTGGGCAGTACGGATGGTCTCTCTCTCATCTTCATAACTCTGTATACAGCAACGATGGCTGTAGTCTGAAAATTGATGCACGATATTTTTGTATGAATAATTCAGGATCCACTATGGACAGAGCTAGCTCTAATTTTTTGAATCGATTTTAATAGATAATGGTAGTGTTTCACAATGTAATAGGATATTGTTATGTGTTTTTATTTTATTATTTTAAGAAGCTATATGAAACTTGGATGTTTTAACGTACAGGAATTCGTGATAGCGAGGTGGTATTTAGTGATATGAGGCAGAGGACTCATCAGGTCATTATTTCACATTCACCTTACAGTAATTGAATAATTTCCGAAAAAAAGCAAACCGCATAATCAGCCCAAGAGGTTTTCAAACGTATAATTCCGCGGAGCTCAGGATCAGCAATCAAACGCACCTACAGTCTGAACTATACTGGTGACCTAAGATTTTATATAGAAATACAAGATATAGCCTACGAGGGTCATTTCATAAGTCATGGCAACTATGTTGTATTATCCAATAAAGCTGCAGGAACAGAAATTCACTACATGCGATTGAAGGTCACTGGAATGTGCTTCGCAATGCTAGTACCAAATTGGGTCCGGGTACACGGGGCAATGGGTAAGGGAAATTTAAAGATGCGTAAATATATATATCATTATTTTACTATGCACAGAAGGAAACAAAGTACATCACTCGCAGCTAACATCCTTCAAAATAATCCCTCAAGGCTTCCACACATCTTTGCCAACGATGATGCAGACGTTGAATACCATCGGCTGTGTGCTATTTGTCTATGTGCAAAGCTCATACATTTTATCAAGACACTTCCTCACTCTTCCTACAGAGCTGCGCACGAGATCATATGAGTCTACTTACGAATTATAGGGGAATGGGTTAGTTTTTGCCTTGAACTCGGTAGACACACGCCTGACCTTCCCTTCTAATTTTACCCCCTCCACAGAAACATTGTTCCCGTACTGCACATCGCGAGTGTCTTGACAAAATGCATGAGCTGTACCACCTCTCATCGAAACGCTGCAGCTACTTCCCACGCAGCGGCTTCTTCAATGCTTCTCGTAACTCACAATGACACTGACGAGCATTTCTGCCACGAAGAACTGTAAATTTCACATATGACCTCTGTTCAACTTTACTTACATCCATCTTGGAGCACAGCCTCTAACATACTTACATTTGCGTGTGCTGTCAACTTGCCACCAATGCACACAGACGCAATCTGGCTGTGGCATCCTGTACAGTGTACAACAGGTTTTCAAACCTATATGAAGAGGTGAGATTAATAACCATTCAAGTACATTTATACAAATTTCGAGAAAAATGCAAAAACTTTTTTTTCTTCTTACCTAATTATTATTTCTTGCACGTTACAATTCTGGTTGTTTTAGAGATCAAGACAAAGTACTATACCAACTTTTAAAGTCGTAACACTTGTGGAAATATCCAAAATTTAATTTCAAATTGGCAAAAATGAATGACCAGAAGTGGACTTGAATGGTTATTGATCTCACCGTTTCATATATTGAACTAACCACAATTTCAGTATTCGGAAAATATAACATAGTTGCGATGACTTATGAAATGACCCTCGTATTTCTGTGGCAATATGATGATTTTTATATTATTTGCATTTTTATTATAATTAGTAGTCAATAAATATAAGGAATCACAGTGAAGGACAAAAATCTACATGAGTAAGAAGCGACTCTGAAGTTCTCATCTCTTCATCCTATCATAAGATTTTGTCACATTTCTTATTGTTTTGTAGTGTTCGTGTCTTACTGGTTTCCGATGACACAGTCCACATCCATTGTTCCTTTCGCAACCCCTGCATTCTCTGTGGATTCTTATCTTCGATAAGCTGTGATTTCTTAGCCTACTTCTAGTATAGCAGATTTTTTTACAGCTGGTTTTGTGTGTTGCTGAGTTTCTGGGGTCTGATGCGACACCCTCAAGCTCAATTCAGTTTCCACCGCAGTCCATAGCCTTTTCTCTACCTGTTCCCGTGTTCGGAGGTGAATCTGCAGTGGAGGGCGTTCTTACGGCTGCCAAACACTCTGCTGAAGGGAATCTGGAAGGTACGTCCGAAATATTGTAATACGAGCAGTAAAAATAAGATAAGTATAGCAAGCAGTTGAGAAGATTAACTCCATATGTAGATGAAATTATTAGGGATCATCAGTGTGGTTTTAGGCGTAATAGATCAACTACTCACCAGATATTTTGTATTCGACAGATAATGGAGTAAAAATGGGAGTATAAGGGTACAGTGCATCAGTTATTCATAGATATCAAAAAGGCATATGACTCGGTTAAGAGAGAAGTTTTATATGATACTCTTATTGAATTTGGTATTCCCAAGAAACTAGTTCGATTAATTAAAATGTGTCTCACTGAAACGAATAACAGAGTTCGTATACGTCACTTTCTGTCAGATGCGTTTCCAATTCACTGTGGACTAAAGCAAGGAGATGCACTATCACCTTTACTTTTTAACTTTGCTCTAGAGTATGCCATTAGGAAAGTCCAGGATAACAGAGAGCGTTTGCATTTGAACGGTTTACATCAGCTGCCTGTCTATGCGGTTGACGTGAATATGTTAGGAGAAAATCCACAAACGATTAAAGAAAACACGGGAATTTTACTGGAAGCAAGTAAAGAGATAGGTTTGGAAGTAAATCCCGAAATTTGAAATTTATCTTTTGAAGAGGTGGAGAAGTTCAAATATCTTGGAGCAACAGTAACAAATATAAATGATATGCGGGAGGAAATTAAACACAGAATAAATATGGGAAATGCCTGTTATTATTCAGTTGAGAAACTTTTATCATCCAGTCTGCTGTCGAAAAATCTGAAAGTTAGAATTTATAAAACAGTTATATTACCGGTTGTTCTGTATGGTTGTGAAACTTGGACTCTCACATTGAGAGAAGAACAGAGATTAAGGGTGTTTCAGAATAAGGTTCTTAGGAAAATACATATGGGGCTAAGAGGAATGAAGTTACAGGAGAATGGAGAAAGTTACACAACACAGAACTGCACGCATTGTATTCTTCACCTGACATAATTAGGAACATTAAATCCAGACGTTTGAGATGAGCAGAGCATGTAGCACGTATGGGCGAATCCAGAAATGCATATAGAGTATTAGTTGGGAGGCCAGAGGGAAAAAGACCTTTAGGGAGGCCGAGACGTAGGTGGGAAGATAATATTAAAATGGATTTGAAGGAGGTGGGATATGATGATAGGGAATGGATTAATCTTGGTCAGGATAGGGACCAATGGCGGGCTTATGTGAGGGCGGCAATGAACCTCCGGGTTCCTTAAAAGCCAGTAAGTAAGTAAGTAAGTAAGTAAGTAAGTAAGTAAGTAAGTAAGTATAGCAAGCAGTTAAGATATAACCATAATGGCCAATTTAAAATGAAATTTACGACCATATTATTCTATAGGCTGTTTCGTAAATACAGTAGAATTCCGATTAACCGATCGTAGGATTATCCAACTTTCTCTCCATTTTCTTGCTGCAGAAAATTATATAAGTACTGTACTCTACATTATATTATAAATGTTGTAATCGTATTTTGTAGAGTGCGTTATTAGAAGCATTTACCGTTACACAGCAAGTAGTTGAAATGCTGTCGCTGCCGGCAACAAACAGTGACTTTTGGTAGGAGGTTTTATTCCCAACTTGTAAAATAGTCATTACCCATTTTCAAAGAAATAACTCCAAGAACTTCCACACAATTAAAAACCGTGTACCATTCCGTATTGTCCTACTGTTCGAGTGACGGCGACGAGAGAATACGTGTTATGCTAAATATACTGTAAAGAGGTGTAAATAATTGAGCGGTTTAGGAAAGGATAAATTATGTCTCATCTCGCATCAGAATACAAGATTGATGTTACAACTGTGGGTAATTTAATGAAAAAAAAAACAAGTATAAAGTGTTACATATTATTTCTTTACTGCACTGTATTTGTTAGCTATAAGCAGCACAATATTGCAAAGTGCAGTGTGTAGTTTTAAGGGGAAGGAATGACCAAATATGTGTCAAAATTAACAATTTTTTTTTATTTTTTTATTTTTTGCCTAAAAGTAGTTCATAGTATTGACTTAATTTGAGAGAAATTTCAAGGTCGTTAGGAAGAAAATAAATTGCTTTTATGCCATTTTTAAATAGCCTGTGCGCTCCAGTCATCTTGAATATCTGGAATTTGTTTATTCCACATTTTTCAACATTTAATATATGATATCTGAGACAATAAGAGAGATAACTTGCATTATACAAAAATGAATTCATTCATTCATTTACTGTCTTCCACTGCAAACACAGCTTTCTCCAGTCTTTCCTATTTTCTCCATTCCTCTTTGTTTCCTCATATGATCCATATATCTTAATGTCTTCTATCGCCTGATATCTTCTTCTACCCCGAACTCTTCTCCCGTTCACCATTCCTTCCAGTGTATCCTTCAGTAGACAGTTTCTCCTCATCCAGTGACCCAACCAATTGCTTTCCCTCTTCTTGATCAGTTTCAGCATCATTCTTTCTTTATCCACTCTTTCCAACACAGCTTCATTTCTTATTCTGTCTGTCCACTTCACAAGTTCCATTCTTCTCCATATCCACATTTCAAATGCTTCTCTTCACTTCGTCATAATATCCATGTTTCTGCCCCATACAAAGCACTTCACTAGTCTCTTCCTTAGTTCTTTCTCCAGAGATCCGCAGACTATGCTCTCTTTTCTATTCAAAGCTTCCTTGGTCATTCCTATCCTCCTTTTGGCTTCCTGGCAGCAGCTCATGTTATTGTTTATAGTACACCCCAATATTTGAAGCTGTCCACTTGCTTTAGTGCCTCATTTAGAATTCGCAAGTTTATCTCCTGTATTTTTCTTCCTATGACTATACTCTTCGTCTTGTTGGGATTTATCTTTATCCCATACTGCTTACAGCTGTCATTTAGTTCCAGTAGCATATCCTTTAGTATCATTTCCTCTTCTGATAACAACGCCATATCATCAGCATATCTTATAAACTTTATTATTCTTCCTCCTACTATCACTACTCCCATGTTTATTTATTTTATTGGGTTATTTTACGACGCTGTATCAACATATAAGTTATTCTATTCTATCTGAATGAAATGAAGGTAATAATGCCGGTGAAATGAGTCCGGGGTCCAGCATCGAAAGTTACCCAGCATTTGCTCGTATTGGGTTGAGGGAAAACCCCGGAAAAAACCTCAACCAGGTAACTTGCCCCTACCGGGATTCGAACCCGGGCCACTTGATTTCGCGGCCAGACGCGCTGACCGTTACTCCACAGGTGTGGACCCTCCCATGTTCTGAAAACAGTACTTTACTCTATAAAAATGGATTAAGACTTATGTATCTTGCTTGGAATATGTAAATTTTCAGTATATAAAAAATAATAAGTTTTGTAATCACACAATGAAATTAATATACAATGCTTTAAGGGTTACTTTCTTTCTCTCTCAATAGGAACTGGCCAAGAAGCATCCTTTACATCGCCTGGTGCCTCAATCAAGATTCGGCCTGGACTAACAGTTTATTCTTCACCGTCATTCTCTGGAAGTGAGAGTTCATCAACATTTCAAATTCCACATTCAATATATGCTCCACCAGAACCCACTGCGCCGTTTCAAGGAACAGTTGGTAACACTGCAATTTCTTCGTCTACAGCACAAGGAAATGTTGGAAGTTTCTCCTCAAACGCAGTTGCTCAAGCTAGCAGTTCAGCTAAAGGGACATCCCTCTCAAAAGTAACTCTACCTTCCTCTTACAGCGCTCCATCACCTGCTGAGGGTAGTAGTTCGGCAACTAGTTTTGCAAGTCCTTCTTCTTCAGCTAGTGGAGGAAATGTCGGTGTCCCTTTCTCTCCAGTAACTCCTGTTAATTCTTACAGTGCCCCTTCAATTGCTGGAGCTGCTAGTTCGGCAAATAGTTTTGCAAGTGCTTCTACTTCAGTCAGTGAAGGAAATGTTGGTGCCTCTTTCTCTTCAGTAGCTCCTATTCCTTCTTACAGTGCCCCTTCAATTGCTGGAGCTGGTAATTCGGCAAACAGTTTTTCAAGTGCTTCTTCTTCAGTCAGTGAAGGAAATATTGGTGCCTCTTTCTCTTCAGTAGCTCCTGTTCCTTCTTACAGTGCCCCTTCAATTGCTGGAGCTGGTAGTTCGGCAAACAGTTTTTCAAGTGCTTCTTCTTCAGTCAGTGAAGGAAATATTGGTGCCTCTTTCTCTTCAGTAGCTCCTGTTCCTTCTTACAGTGCCCCTTCAATTGCTGGAGCTGGTAGTTCGGCAAACAGTTTTTCAAGTGCTTCTTCTTCAGTCAGCGAAGGAAATATTGGTGCCTCTTTCTCTTCAGTAGCTCCTGTTCCTTCTTACAGTGCCCCTTCAATTGCTGGAGCTGGTAGTTTGGCAAACAGTTTTTCAAGTGCTTCTTCTTCAGTCAGTGAAGGAAATATTGGTGCCTCTTTCTCTTCAGTAGCTCCTGTTCCTTCTTACAGTGCTCCTTTAATTGCTGGAGCTGGTAGTTCGGCAAACAATTTTGCTTCTTCTTCAGTCAGTGAAGGAAATATTGGTACCTCTTTCTCTTCAGTAGCTCCTGTTCCTTCTTACAGTGCCCCTTCAATTGCTGAAGCAGGTAGTTCGGCGAGCAGTTTTTCAAGTGCTCCTTCTTCGATCAGTGAAGGAACTGTTGGTGGCTTCTCTCCAGTAGCCCTTGGTCCTTCTTATAATGTCCCTTCATCTGCTGCAAGTGGTAGTTCGTCAAGCAGTTTTGCAAGTGCTTCCTCTTCTTCCAGCGAAGGAAATGTTGGTGCTTCTTTCTCTTCAGTAGCTCCTATTTATCCTTACAGTGCCGCTTTACCTGATGCAAGTGGTAGTTCCGCAAGTAGTTTTGCAAGTGCTTCCTCGTCTTCCAGTGAAGGTAACGTCGATGCGTCTTTCTCTCCACTAGCTCCTGTTCCTTCTTATAGTGCTCCTTTACCTATTGAAATTGGTAGTTCGGCAAGCAGTTTTGCTAGTGCTTCCTCGTCTTCCAGTGAAGGTAACGTCGGTGCGTCTTTCTCTCCAGTAACTCCTGTTTCTTCTTATAGTGCCCCTTTACCTACTGAAATTGGTAGTTCGGCAAGCAGTTTTGCTAGTGCTTCCTCTTCTTCCAGTGGAAAAAACTTTGATGTTTCTTTGTTGCCGGCAATTCCTGCTCCTACTCATAGCGGCTTATCGTCCATTGGTGCTGGTAGTTCAGCAAGTAGTTCAGCGTTGGCTTCCTCTCCACCCTTCGTAGTACCTCTACCATTCTACGTGGGTCCAGTATATCCATGAGCTATTAGTGTAGCCTATTGCTTTGCTGGGTGAATGACATTTGAGTACCTCAACTTCAGTGAATTAGAAAGGCTAGATCAAGACTTCATTAAATTATAGACCAAATGCATATGACTGTTCATATATTATATAGACCTATATGCTTTCAAAGAAGTTAACTGCGTGAACGCTGGCAGTATGAAAAACTTTACACATAGTTAAATTGTAATGCATATTTTTGTACCAGTACTAGAATATAAATATATAGACGCATAATCTCATGTCCGTTTTCAACTTAATTTACTTATTCAATTTTGCAACATACATACAGCTATACTTACTGTTAATAAGAAACTCATCATCATTATCAATCTTAATAGTCTTAATATACTGTATACTGAAAGATTATATTGTCTCTAGTTAGGTATGTATGAATAAAACTCTTAACAGATTTAATTGAACTCTTATTTAAAAACATTAATTTTAATTAGTATTATATAATAACATACCAACTACGTTGATTCATAGAGATAAAACCAATTACTGTTTAACATTGTAGTTCAACTGATCGGAAGGAACATCTATATATCCAATATTATAGCTAATTTAAATATTTTCCCACTGTTGTCAAATATTTTGTGTTGTTAACAATAATATTCTCTCCATTTTCAATTAGTTCACATTTACAATAATTGGATGGTTTATAAAATTATACCTATTGGTTTGATTTGTTGGTATTACCGATATACGCACAATGTTTTAAAAAGTTAATTTTATGCATGTTAAATACAAATTCCTTAATAAAAGAAAAAAAGATTAAGTCAAATATATCCGCGAATTTTCGAGAAATTAATATAAATCCACGAAATTACTTCATAATCACGATATTAAAAAAAACAGGTTTCATGGACAATTGGCACGAAAAATGACTCCCCTTTCCAAATAAAACGTGAAAAATTTCCTAGTTATAAAATATACAAGAACATTTCTACATAGTTAATCATTCAGCATTATAAGCGTGTGACATCTGGCAACTATGTAGGCATAGTTTCAGAAACTACTTCCAGGAAGCAGAGAAAATAGACAACGGTCATTTCTCTTTCTCGCAACAACTCCCTTCGTGTGACCAAGAAGTCATTGCTGTCAAATTCTTACAGACAAATGAAATTGAATAATTATGAATTTAATTAATGATGCAAACAATTTTCTGTTAGTTTCAAAGGGATTGTTTCAATAACAATTTTAAAATGCTATTTTATTATTTTTTAAGTGTCTTTACAGTGCGAAATATGCACGAACTTGTTTTGTTACGAAATATTCACCGAAATTAAACCATTTTAATCACCGAAATCAGAGTAATACAATCACCATAAAATCACACCCCTCCTTATACCTCAAAATGTCATCGTAGAGTGTTTCGTACTATGAATAACATATTTCAAACAATAAAGTTTGTCTTACTTATAGTTCCTTCTTCAACTGTGACAACATCGCATGTTATTGTTTAGGTAGAATTTCTTTAATTGGGTTATTTTACGACGCTGTGTCAACAGGTAGGTTATTTAGCGTCTGAATGAAATTAAGGTGATAATGCCGGTGAAATGAGCCCAGGGTCCAGCACCGATAGTTACCCAGCATTTGCTCGTATTGGGTTGAGGGAAAACCCCGGAAAAAATCTCAACCAGGTAACTTGCCCCGACCGGGATTCGAACCCGGGCCACCTGGTTTCGCGGCCAGACGCGCTGACCGTTACTCCACAGGTGTGGACAGGTAGAATTTAATTTATTATTATTTTTAATCAGTGAAAAGTACACATTTAGCAACAATAACTGATCCAGAAATTAAAAAGGACAAGTTACGTCGAGGACAAAGCCAGATCTGGGAGACCAAAGACAGTAACAGAATAAGGTAAGTCAATGACGATGCTGGCAGCAATGGTGAAGAGCCCGAAGAAGAGAAACTGGCGCCTCTCTGCAGAACTCGGCATAAGCCAAAGAAGTGTCCTTCGCATTTTGCATACTAACAACTGGCATCCGTACAGGATACCGATGCTGCAGTATAAGTTATGACATAGGCTGCAATTCTGCAAGTGGGCCTTGAACATGCAAATTCATGACCCAGATTTTGCTGATACCAGAAAATGTGTAGTCAAGTGTTCTAAGTGAATGACAGGAGCGCTTGTCACTTTGTTATAAGATGACATACATATCGAATATACAGGGTGTAAGGGGTATAAATGCCGTTATTTTAACTGATGGCTATTCATGTCATAAGGAAGAAAACTTGCCTTCACAATTGTTTTCCAATTGCAATATTTAACGAAATATTAAAGTTTACAATATGCAACGTTTGACAACGTTGCTGGATGGGAGGTGGGGGTAGACTACACGGTACATCTGAAGCAGGGACAGACATACCGGTATAAAAAAGATGCTCTGTTCTAATGCAGGGCCGGACCAGGCCAGCTGTTGTTTACATAAAACGAGCAGCAATCTCATTAATAGAACATTATGGTAAATTTCCATTTTATTTATCAATACTGCACCATTTCTTATTGTACGTCTAAAAATAAACAATAATCCTTTACTGCCAAAACCACACGAACGTTTTTTTTTTCTAGTGCAAAATTTTAATCTCGCCCGCTTCCGTAAAGTAGTAACATTTTTAAGAAACTTAAAGTTTGTAGTTTGTCATATTTGAGGACATGACGAAAAATCACTTCTTACAGAGAAACCATTCGTAATTGGTTGTCTAAGTTCAGTTTATTTTCGTATCAATACGAACTCGTTAAATTACATTTGAAAATTGTACATACAGATTTATATTAGATTTTCCACGTGTTCACAGTCGTTCTGAAGGCAGGCATCACATCTTCTAGTCCAGTTGTTGTGGACACGTTCAAGACTCCCAGTTTCTAATAATCGTTGAGAAACTGTTACAAAAGTTCGTCGATTAGGTAACCTTGTTTGCGGAAAACGTTGACGGTACATACTTCTTGCCGCACTTTAATTATACGGCGACTTTCTCCATAAATTAATAACATAATATTTCTAAACTGTGAATGACATAATAAGTTGTTTATTGAATACCCTGTTCTGAACTGTCATCCGCTCGGCAGTAGAGCTATGGACAGGGAGCTTGTACTCAGCTGACTCGTTCTTACGTCTGTGCAGGCTATATACTGCCCGTGTCTCACGTCCTGAACCGAGAGTTCCCTAGTGCTTATAACCACGCCTCTTAGGTCTGCTCGGAACGTCACGGGAGGTGCAACGTGGCGGCACGGCAGCATATTACATGTTCTGAAAACATTATCCTACGCCATCGCAGGGATCTTTACTGGTTATAATACTGGATACTCTAATCCTGGTTACCACTATCGCTATTATCTCTGATGGCGATTTCCTAAAATGTAAGTACACACTAGGCCACTCTTCGTTCAGTTTGGACAACTGCTGAATTACCATAGAGCAGCATTTCTCAAAATATGTTCTGGGGTTCCGTGAGCCTTATATGATTTTACTTGGTTATTTAACGACATTGTATCAACTACTAGGTTATTTTGCATCGATGGGATTGATGATAGCGAAATGGTATTTGGCGAGATGAAGTCGGGGATTCGCCAAAGATTACCTGACATTCGCCTTACGGTTGAGGAAAACCTTGGGGAAAAAACCCAACCAGGTAATCAGCCCAAGCGGGAATCGGACCCGCGCCCGAGTGCAACTTTGGATCGATAGGCAAACGCCTTAGCCGACTGGACTGCTCCGGTGGCTATTTTATACTTAGTGGATACTATAAAAATATATAAATGTTACGGAAATATGAATCAATAATAACATGAAACCACCGATGATAATGATAATGATAATAATAATAATAATAATAATAATAATAATAATAATAATAATCCAAGAATATGCGTAATAATAATATGTTTAATGCACATCTAAAACGGAAAATACCCATAATATTTATCACTTTCATCACTGGATTCTCTGCGCATCTGTTCACTAAAACAAAATATCGAAAAGACAAAATGCAGAAGTACAATAGAAATGAGACTACAACTTTCCGCCATAAAACCAGATTGCAGGCTTAAAAAGCAAATACATTCGTCCCACTGAACAGAATTATTGAGATACTAGCTTTCACTTGTCTGTCAACTTAAACACTAATAAAATATTACATGGATTCCGCAGTTACACTTTAGATTAAAAGGGGTTTCGCGGTGGAAAAAGTTTGAGAAACACTGCCATTGAGGAAAGAGTTTATGGATGTGTACACGTGATAACCGTAATCGCGATTAGGTCTATAATGTCTTGTAGAGACTATAGTCTACAACTGGTATTAGTGTTTAGTTACAGGAATTAATGGGGACATAATCTGTTTCGTGAGGGGACAGCCTATACATTCGCTTGTCAATGGCTGATCTTGCTCCATAGCTGACGAAAGGAATCCTGAAAAGGCCGATGTGTTGAACGTAGGGTAGTAGGCACATGCGGTACGCAGCTCCTCCTATCCTGTCCCTCTGCGTCTCGCCCCGCAAAGAAACAGCTCAGGAAGTGAGGCACGGGCAGTAGTACATATTTGTCCCTCCGCTGCCCAGTGCGCAGCCTGGCGCCGCACACCGTTGTAAGGGCGAGTATGTACGACTCTACAGAACACCACTACAAATACTGCCAACCTCTGTTCGAATTCTGCTATCTATGGAATAGATAATAAGCTTGGAATAAACGAACGACACGGTACTCCATTTATTCCATAGTTGAGTTATTCTACGAATTATTTAAAGAGAGTATTTCCGTTAAATGATTTATCAATATAAAAAAAGAACAAATAATTACATCTTGTACAACTAGTTAATGTTAATATAATTTGCAATTCCTTGCTAACGTTTTCGCCAATCAATTAGCATCTTCAGGCATGAGTAAAATATCTCAATGTGCATTACAGATATTCAAAATTATAATATTTACATTAAAACATGATAAAACATTAATATAACAATAGTTGTACTACTTATTGTACTACACACGATTCAGTGAGGGATGAATATTTCATTTAATAAGATTAGTTACTATTGTAAACAGATTTGTGAGCTTCATAACATAAACATGTTCAGAATTTAACAATAGTTGTGATCAATCTGTATTATTTATTAATTAAAATGTAGAATTTAGTAATGCGTGTTACAATTATTAAAACAACTATTATTGTACATAGTGAAAACATACACGCATGATCAATACAGCTCTGAAATATATAGGCCCCTAAATAAATATCCTAAGATTTTTTCATTGAAAATGTTACCCAAAACACACAAAAATACAATAACAATGAGTCCAATAGTAAATTGTATTAATTATAAAATTATAAAATACAGTATGAAAATTTTACAACAATATTCAATTTGTTCTTTGAAACTGCAACATCAATATACGGCATCATACGAGCAGTTCATAGCAGAAATGTTGTAAGTCAAAAATGGGTAATGAGGTTAAAGTGAATATTCTGTAAAATGCAGCGCAAAGTAGCAATTAATATTCAATTTATTTAAACTATTAGTAGTCCGCAGTTAGCACGAGAGACATATTAACCCATTAATGCCTATGGCAGGTTTTCCTACCAGTCAAGTTTTAAATTTTTAACAATGTATAAATAAATTATTTTGTTATGAATACTGCAACAATGAAGTCACGGTTCAACTTCTCTTCAAAAGATGGCTTGTAACGAGGGAGAAAGTGTGTAAGTTGTACACATTTTTAAAGTAACAAATGACACCTGATTATGAAAATACATAATCAATAAACCATACTACTTCAATAATTTGTGACTGACATCATTTCATAATTTATAACGTACTTTATTGTAGCCTAATCTTTGATAGCAGGTTTTCCTACCACTGGGATATAACGTAGTCATTTATATTACACCTATATTGATTTGAATATTTTTGCAGTTCACGGCTGTACACTGTCAATGAAATATGTGATTTGATGCAAATACGGAGGAATGAGAATCGCAGACGACTGAATATTGCCATTCTTCCTCCACGGGATCAACCTGAGGCCGAAACAAATGAGGACTCTGTCATTTACTTTGGCGTATGCTGCAGAGTGACGCCCAATTTGATTCTGATTCTGATAACGAAAGTAATGCACCCCACCACTGCCGTCGCCACCATCACCGCCACCACTACCACTGCCACCACCACCACCACCACCACCTCCACTACCACCACCACCGCCACCACCACCAACACCACCGTGCTCATAGACTTGATCTTGGACCAAAATAGGATCTACTGTATTCAGAAAAATCTATATACTCATTCTACTGACTCTACAACAAAGGATAATATTTTAGTTTTTCTTTTGATTTCTGGCTATAATATATTTCCACACTGGCGACTTTATTGGAGTACATTACCAGATTTACATAGCATTTTGATTTCTGATTCAATGAGGTGGAATACTTTTGACGATATGAGACAATTGCATTTTGCTGATAATATGGCAATTTCAAATGATGGCTAAGTTGGACAAATTTTCGATATACTAAATAAGTCATTCAAAGTCTGTGACATTCCAGAACACCTGAATATTGATGAAACAATTGTCCCGTATTATGACAGACATGGAACCAAATAGTTCATTTGAGTGAAAACAATAAGGTTTGGTTTCAAGCTCTGGTCTCTTTGTACTGCAGATGGCTATATGCTGCATGCGGAGCATGTCACAATAGTACGAACCTACGAACTTCAGGGGTTTGATGTTTTTGGACTTCTAAAGAAGACTGATATCCAAAAGGGCAGTCATGTATTTTTTGATAACTATTTCACGTCCATTGATCTTATGCATGACCTAGCTGCTGAGGACATTGGAGCAACAGGAACAATTCGCAACAGGGTGCATAAGGCTCCTCCTACAAATAAATTTAAAATTCCAAAGAAAGACAGAGGAGCTATGGAGACTTGGCTTCCTCAAGGACTCGTCTCCAGCCATCGCGATCACCATCATCATCATCATCATCAGTAGCTCTACAACTCATTGCTGAGTCTTGGCTTCCTCAAGGACTCGTCTCCAGCCATCGCGATCCAAAGCTACCATCCTCCAATTTCTCACCCCAAGAGCTCTGGCATCACCATCTACTCCATCAATCCATCTCGATCTCGGCCTTCCTTTCCTTCTTGTCCCATCCGGCTGTGTTAGCATTACTCTCTTTGGGATCTCTGCCTCTTCCTTCCTTATCAGGTGTCCTGCCCATCTTAGCCTGGTTAACATTATGTATTTAGAGACTTCCACATCTTCATAAAGAGAATACAATTCTTGGTTATACCTTTTGCTCCATACACCCCTGTCACACACTGGGCCATAAACTCTGCGCAATATTTTTCTTTCAAAACACTGGAGAATTTGTTCATTATTTTTGTTCATAGTCCACGTTTCACAGGCATACAGTAGTACTGGTCTTATGAGGGTCTTATATAACGAGACCTTCACAGATCTTGATAATATGTTACTCTTCATATGTTGAATCAGACCAAAATAACATATATTGGCCATCTTGACCCGTTGTTTGATTTATTGCGTAACATCATTGTTCATTTGGACTATGGACCCCAAGTAAGTGAACTGGTGTACTAATTAAAAGGTATATTCTCCTATTTTTACATCAGTTCTATTAAAATAACTACTATCAGATATCATGTATTTAGTTTTCTTTTCATTAACAGATAAACCCATTTTCTTGGCATTTGCATTCCAATGATCAATATGTGGCAACCTACATAAATGGTGGTGGACTCTGTTTGCATGGGGTCTAAATGCGTGAAGGGTTTATTGCACCCTGGGACATCACTACTAACAGCAATGCAATCCGCAACTCCTAGTCCAGTACGGGAAACCTAGAAATTCTCCTCGCTCAGCACTTCAAATTCGAGAAGTAGGCCTACCTCATGATAATATTCGTTTCGACAGGATTGATCACTGGATCATCCGTAGTGAACATTCTAATGCACGATGCAAGCAGTGTGGACGTCGTACAACATTCGTATGTGAAAAATGTAGTGTACCACTGCATCCAGAATGACAGAAAATCTATCACACTGCACATTGTAAAATGTATTGTTTTTAAATGTATTTTTCCTATGTAAACAATTATTTTAACATCTGTAGCCTTTGTGCGATGTATAAATTATGTGAAAGAAGTGAAAAGTTCATAACATGTATGATTTGCAAACATATTTCGAGGTTTTGAATATGATAACTTAATAAGTATATTTTTGATGTCTTTATATCCCAGTGGCAGGATTTCCTGCCACTTCAATAATAGGCCTATAAAAGCCTAATAATGTCCGGATTTTCTGGAAAAATATTCAGATGTTCATTTCATATCATTGTGATGGTAGAATATGAATATAAGTTCTAAAAACCACAAAAAATATTCTGGGCATTAATGAGTTAATTACTACTTTGCGCTGTATTTTACAAAATTTTTACTTTAAACCTCATTAACAAATTTTGACTTAGGCTTACACCACTTCTGCTCTGAACGGCTCATATATATCACTGGATATCATCACTGGATATTGAAAATCTATACACCAATAATCCCATTCAAGAAGCCATAGACATAATAGAAAACAAATTACATAGTTACAATGTAGAAATATCTAAAATAGATCACATAAAGAACCTATTAAACATTGTAACCAAACAAAATTATTTTCAGTTCAATAATGAAATGTATAAATAAGAGAATGGACTTGCAATGGGAAACCCGTTATCATGCACATGAGCAGAAGTATTTATCCAACATATAGAAGATAATCACATAAATAACATTTTACAAATGCACAACATTAAACAACATTAAGATATATGGATCATATTAGGAAACAAAGAGGAAGGCAGAAGATAGGAAAGACTGGAGCAAGCTGGGTTTGCAGTGAAAGATCTGCTCATGGGCAGAACACTAAATGAATGAATGGAAGTACTACAATAGATATGTAGATGATATGTTGATAATATATGAAAATGACAAAATGGATGAGGAAATATTGGAATATTTCAATAAATTACATAATAATCTGAAGTTCACACAAGAAATTAAGGTCAATAATAACATTCATTTTTTTTGGACATTACAATAACGAAACAAAAAAATAAACTTGGCTTCAATATTTACAGAAAACCTGGTACCACTAATCATATTATCTCAATACATTCTATATACCCTATTTCAAATAAGTTAAGTAATTTCAATTCTCTAATTAACAGGTTAATACAAATACCATTAAGTAAAAAGTATTACAAGAAGGAATATAATAAAATAATGGAAAAAACTCATGAAAATGGTTGAAACAGAAATATAATTTAAGACACTGATACGTGAAAAAGAGAAAATTGCTAAACAAAAAATCAAAACTACACTAAAAAATAACAATAAAAAATTAGTAGAAAATATTTCCCTTTATCTTATAATAAGTACATATCACACAAACTAGCTAATTTCTTCAAGAAAGGAAATATATCAATAGCACACAAACCCAACAATAAAGTCAATAATAACTTAAACAATGGACTCCATAAATCTGACAAATTACTTAATAATGGAATAATTTATAGTTTATAATGTCACACATGTAAACAGAAATACGTTTGGTCAAACTGGAAGATATTTTAAAATCAGATATGCGGAACACACGTCTGATTTCAAACACAACAGAAAAAAATCTACATACGCCACACATTTAATAGAGTCCACACCTGTGGAGTAACGGCCAGCGCGTCTGGCCGCGAAACCAGGTGGCCCGGGTTCGAATCCCGGTCGAGGCAAGTTATCTGGTTGAGTTTTTTCCGGGGTTTTCCCTCAACCCAATACGAGCAAATGCTGGGTAACTTTCGGTGTTGGACCCCGGACTCATTTCACCGGCATTGTCACCTTTATATCGTTCAGACGCTAAATAACCTAGATGTTGATACAGCGTCGTAAAATAAAATAATCGACATTTAATAGATAGGCCTACTACCGGACACGATTTAGGTCGTATGTCAGAGACGTTCAAAGTTTTAAAACCATGTTTAGATAATCTATTGATAAATTCAGCGGAAGACTATTGTATCACAAAACAATTTCTGAAAGATAAATCCATAATTTATGAAAATTTAATTCAAACCCGAAAACCCCTTTATAGCTTCTAAGAAAATAGCCCAACTTCACATGCAAGAGTATCCATACGCACACATAGACTCAGCAGTCACATTAATTACAGGTCTTTCACATATGAATATTTGAAGTAAACATTCATGAAATACTCTGACATCATCGTATGTACTTCCACAAATATAGGTAATTTAAATTATTAGCTAATATTCTCATTCGTAATATAGACACATTTATTACAGAAAGAACTTCAAAATTTATCACGGACAAAGACAAGACTCAACATTGAATGTTCATTCACCTACTAGTGACACAATTCCCATGATGTCACCACAGTCTAAACGGGAATGAAGTACACAACAGCTATGTTTAATCAATGGAAGCAATTCATCTCAACCGAATTCGACTGATCTATGATGATGAATCGAAAACTAGTTACAAGCGAACAAAGTCTTGTTTATATTATACAAATTCACACGACATCATAAGAAATACAAAATACAGACGTGGACAAATTATTAAACTAAAGCTTTTTCTTG
Organism: Periplaneta americana; assembly: GCF_040183065.1. NCBI lineage: Eukaryota > Metazoa > Arthropoda > Insecta > Blattodea > Blattidae > Periplaneta > Periplaneta americana. The sequence continues at coordinate 92,918,572 of NC_091118.1, read as the reverse complement.
GAAACATAATATAATTCGTCATATCAACTATTAGTACAATTCACAGTCTCTCTATTGTTGTGCATATGATTGTTTACATCTTCTGGTATATTTTTTCCAATGGTTAAGTATTTTTTTTTCTGGCTCTGCTGTTACTACTGGTGTTTTAATTATATATTGCAGAAGATATTCTCCCATGGCCTGCAAGAAGACCGGACATGAAAGAAATTGAAAATCTGTGATCTATACTAAAGAAGAAAGTGAACAAAACTAGGCTTACAACAAAACATGGACTCATTTAAGCACTATCTGATATCTGGCTAAATGATGCTGATATTCAAAGAAAGTGTCAAACTTTGGTTTCCAGCATTCCTGACAAAATCAACGTGTTAATAAAGAATAAGGGATTGTTCACAAAATATTAGTAACCTCAAGACTCAATTTTCTGTTCATTATATCTGTGCAAAATACTTTTTTGTTCATTATTTCTACCGATAAATACAATTTCGATGCACATATAATTAATTTAATCTAATAATTTGTCCACGTCTGTATTACCACATGTTTTAGTAACGACCGACACACAATACTTTTAAGGTGACATACTCCAATATGTCTAATAATAATTTTAACCATCAAGTACATTGAATTTGATCATTGATGAAATTTCAACTCGACAATTTATTGATCATGCGTGTATGTCTTTACTATGTACAATAATATGTAGCTGTTTTAATTATTGTAACACGCATTACTAAATCCTACATTTTCACTAATATATAATAAACATAGTCACAACTGTTGTTAAATTCTGAATGTCTTTATGATATGAAGCTCACAAATCTGTTTACAATGGTAAATAATCTTATTAAATGAAATATTCATCCCTCACTGAATCGTGTGTAGTACAATAAGTAGCACAACTATTGTTATATAAATATTTTATCATGTTTTAGTGTAAGTATTTTAATTCTGAATATCTGTAATGCACATTGAGATATTTTACTAATGCCTAAAAATGCTAATTGATTGGAGAAAACGTTAGCAATAAACTGCAAATTATATTAACATTAACTAGTTTTACAAGATGTAATTTTTTGTTATTTTTTTAATATTGATAAGTCATTGACGGAAATACTCTCTTTAAATAATTTGATATTATACAGTAAGGTGGTCCGAAAGTCTTGTCACCCACCCTTATTTGTATGTTGATGTGCAACCATTTTGAACATGTCATAGCAGATGTGTGACAATGGTTTATACTTTACGTTCCAGTTTGTTTAGTGGTCCAGAACATCAGTATGGGACCATCATTGTCGCGGCACAAAATGATGCGGCTCCATGTTCTGTGTGAAATTTTCCGCAGCAAATTTTCCCTGAATGCCTCCCTAACAGCTTGCTTCAAATCTTCAATTGTCTGGTATCGATGTTTCGAGACATGCTGCTTAATTGTATAGCCCAAATGGAAATCACACCGCCTTTGCTGCGGAAAATTTCACACAGGACATGGCGCCGCTAATGATGGTCCCATACTGATGTTCTGGATCACTAAACAAGCTGGAACTTAAAGTATCAACCATTGTCACACATCTGCTATGACTTGTTCAAAATGGATGCACATCAACATACAAACAAGGGGGGGGGGGAAAGACTTCGGACCTGACTGTACATTGACTGATCTGAACACAGCATAATGGTTTTGAAGATATTCCACGAATACCTATTCCAAGATTTATTCCGCGATCCTACATACAACTGAGCCTTAAAGAGATACGATACAATATCTTGTAAGAGGATATAGTCTACGGATGTTATGCCAACTAGCAGTGAAAGCTTCTGATTACGAAGTTAATTGCCTGCTTTCAAACAGGCCGTTGTTTTCGCCAGGTTTATTATTCAAGACATCCCCACTGCCATCATTTCTGTAATATTGGTTACAAGTCGCTTGTTGTTATTCACATCAGGATATATTATGCTTAAATAGTAATATGATTCCTAAATATTAACCTACAGTTGAAATAAATTGAATACAAAAGTACTGCTTTATTTTCAAATTATACTTAACAAAAATAAACACTAAAATACAAAATCCTTGCCACCGGTACTTTAATGCCCTTTTTAATACAACGAGTTAGAAAAAGAGAGATATAGAGTGGCCATTGCGCCGCCATGTTTGAAGGAAATTGAACGACCATCCGCCATTAACTTAAGCACCCAAAACAAAGTGGGCGTGGCGATAAGTAACATTGCAATCGCCAGCTGTCAAAATTTCGTTTGCATAAATCACTTAAACTGAAGTGGAAAAACCTAGTATTTCGTCAAATATGTGCTAGTAACTTAATCTTAAAATAAAGACGTTATGTACGCTAAATTCAAAACACTTGAGCTATTCCTAGAAGGAAAGCTTAAAAGAATAACCTAAGCAAAATTGTTATGTACGTATGACAAGAAGTCCTAGCAAATATACTGAAGAAAATGTTAATATTTCTAGGTTCTTTTAAATGTGACCCGCAAGATTGCCTATAAAATGAACGAGTATGATCCGGATGATTTTATTAAATTGTTTTCCCAGTTGCAAAACTATTTATTGTACCATAAGATATAGAATGAAAGTAGGCCCTAACTCTAACTGTAGTAAACAACCTTTACCTCCAAGCTTGTAACTTGGGTAAAGATGACCAAACACGCTTTCAGTTTTTTTTTTGTTACACTAGAGTATAATTATCGAAATGTGAACGTGAGGCCAACAGCCGGCTGGTCTGTCTGAGCCTTTCAAGGGCTCAGATTATTTTGTTCATTAAGAAAGCACTCAACACTTAAAGATTTTTTCTTCAGAAGATATATTAATTACATATTAAATGTAAGAGAAAAACACTTTTTCAATAATTACAAACATAATAATAAAAATAATACATTGCAATTACTTAGGCATTATGTATATACAACAGGTATCCTTTAGAAAACAAAGATTTGTTAAATCAGTGGGTAAAAAACACGACAAGGGTTAAATGGCATCCCACGAAACACAGCTTCCTATGCTCTCCACATCCAGAAGACAAATATATGTACATGACAAGGAGTAGGAGGTAGTTGTTGACAGGGCAGTACAAACAATTGCTGGTTTTCCTGGACATTTACAGAACAACATCATTATTTTGTTGTTCTGTGGAACAACATGAACTCCAGATCCTCACCTACCAAACGTAAAGCTTATGATATAATGAAGACAGTATTAATTTAATTTTTTTTTTTCAAGAAAATGCAGTTCACCAAAACTACAGTAAATAATTTAGGGACTTGGACAATAAGTTGTGTGAAACTGCATCATAAATTATAAACAAGTGTTTTGATGGTGTACTGAAAGAACTTCTAGAAATTAACAGCTCGGAGAGACACCATTTGTCACGTTTCATATTTATTATCCAATGTTTCAACAGTTTCTTTCTTTTTTTTAAAGGTAATCTGCAAGAAAAGAAAAATACTGTACACACCGCATGTTATGCCGGGCGTTGTTACACATTTATGCATGAAAGAAAAATGCTGCTAATTAACAAAACTATGGACTTAACTTCATAGAAGTTACATGAAATATGATATATCAGTTGTCTTTTTCCTTTTTACATTGCAGTTATATGCAGCACACACAACAAGCATGTTTTTTTTTCTTTGTTTTTTTTCTTGTAGTTCTTACCTCCGTATACTCAACATTGTAAGCAGACGAAATTTTACAACGGTGGGCGCTTAGTTCAGATCTGCCGTGTTTCTCGGTGGCACCGCAAAGAGCGCTGTACAGGACAACATGGCCACTCTATAGTCTTCTCTTTCTAACTCGTTGTTTTAATATTTCCTTTATTCCTTCCTGTTCGCTGCCTGATCTTTCTTTATTGTCATGTGTACTTAGTTACTTATCAAGACCTCTTTTATTTCGTCACGAAGCCTTACACAACTTTATTATTGCAATTTTCTGTATCTTAATCTTCCGTCACTCCTCATTTTAAATTTATACCTAACTTTTTTTTTCCATTTTTTTTTTTTTTTACTTTCCGTTTCCTCTCAAGTAGCTTCCTCTTTTTGTTACAGTGCCCCTTCACCTGCTGTGACAGCCCCAAGTATGTAACTTTGTTTGACATAATCACAGTGAATTTGAAAGTACCTGAAGAGCAGACTCAAACAGAGAGTTACCTACATCCTTTCCGAACGGCCGCTATTCTAGCAAAAAAGGCGAACAAATTACGCATTCTTCAGTCATTTGAAAATATTTCGTAATGAACTAATTCAGCACTTGAAAACGTTTCTAAATAAATTAGTTCAGTGCGGGAAATAAAAGCAGGTCTGGCGTCGTATGCTACTTTTACATGACAATGTAGAGCTAGAGAAGGTCTAAAGCAGGGATATAGAATTGGCGAGAGAGGGATGGAGAGCATGGGGAAAGTATTGGTTCCCTGTCCACAGTCCACCTGCGTTGAATGACGTATCTGTGGCCCGCATGTAATCACATAAAGACAGACACTGAATACAAATCCCCTCCCCTACCAAATCAATGACGCGGGGGTGGAAGGAAGGTGTGAGTGACGTATTGCGACGAGTGACGTAATGCCACATGTCACCCAGTTCTGCATGCCTGGTCTAAAGTATTAGGAGAGCTGTCTAACAAGGTTTACATGGTGACAGAATATAGCTTCTCTAAACCCATTAGAGACCTCTCATTAGAATTATATAATTCTAAACTCTAACGTTATTCTAGGGCCTGCTTACATTGTATAGACAGTTTAGAGCAGGACTGGGCACCGGGAGCGAATCCAAACTCTAAACGGGGACACTTAATATTCATCCGTTACGACAGCAACGCTGCGTGGTGTTCGGCGAGGAAGAAAGGTAAATACAATATAATATTTGTTACTCAGTCAAATGACAAATCAATGTAAAATAATGACTTATATTATATGGTCATTAAGTTTTAAACACATAAATTACATATTGCAAACGTTTTCGCCTATTCAGGCATCTTCAGGCGTAATTATACAATATCTCAATATCAAACTGTATAGTCATTACATTGGTGGTAGATAAACTGTTTAAAATTAATGATGTACAACATCTCCATAATTAAAATGTAATGTTACAGGTCATAAAATTAAATAATATTAAAATTAAAAACAACGTAGTGTTATGATTTAAACTTCATAATATTCTGTGAAACTCTTGTTCAGTAGAGTCCAATGATTGATGGGTTATATCTGAAATATATAAATATGAAATAGAAGTGGCAAATTATAAAATTTAAAAGTACGATTGGAACGGATAATAAAAGTACTCACGTCGTTTGAACGTGGCAACTGTATAGGTCACTATGACACATCCTATGTTTGAAGTAGTTATCTATAATGAAATAATAAATCAAAATTTTGAAGAATTTGAAAAGGATTAAAAATGTTAATTTATAGACGTACTTACGAAGATGTGGGACGACCTGCTGCTATCGGACCTGTAGCTAATGTGACGTGGGCAAAGTGAGTGTTCGTGAAAACAACTAAAGCGGAAGGATATTGCGTTGTGATGGGGTTAGAGGTTGTATAGGGGATTCCGGATTTGAATCAAATTTTCATTAAGAATACTGTTCTCTATTTGAATCTGTTTTGCAATATAATATAAACCAGACACTAGATAAGTTAGTAATTGAAACAGAAAGAATAATACAGAATTGTGCCCACCCAAATAAATATTTTCTCAGACATCAAACCGCAAAGTTAATAAAAGATTACAAAAACAATTCCAAACCAAAAAAAAAAAAAAAAACAATTTAAAAAAGCCAAACAAATAAAACGTAAATTAAATAACTTACACGTAGCAGTTTGCTTCCTTCCCTTCTCGGCAAGCAGCAGATGCGCGCGCAACCTCCCCTCGCCGCCACACCTAAGCGACCAACGTTTCGTCTGCCGTGCGCCCTGTCGGACATGCGTTCGAATCCCGACGCAGCTGTCATAATATATTATGTCGCAGCTCCTATAATAATCAATCATGCTATAATTTTTTTAGTTGATAGCTCAATGTCTATGGGAAGCATAGAAAAAAATTCGAAATGAAAATCTTTTTCGGAAAGTGAGAAAAAAATGAACTTCGATGTGATCTGTTCAGAATAGACGTTTACACCTTCAGAAGTTGGTAAGCAGCAAACTTCTTTGTTTTTTACTTTAGATGCGGTTCAAAGCGAGAGAAATGTTGAGAAAGAATGGAAATTACTTCAGAAAGTGATCGCCACTCTGGTTTCCGAATAACGACGAGTTAAACAAAGGCGCAGGACTCAAGACTCAAACATTTGTTCCATAAAATTGATATGGAAACCTTCAACGCATGCAAAACTGTATGGATGGTATTAAATGGTATTTTAATACAGCATAAAATTAGGCTATATAGGCCAAGATGGTGTACACTTTACAATAATTAGGTTATCTTTTACAGCAACTAAATAAAAAAAAAGTTTATAAGACAATGATATGAAACATAAAAATATTAACTATAAAAAACTACACTTTGTATTGGTGTGTAAGTTATAAATTGTTAAAGAACAATCCTTATTGTATTGTACGCATGTTACAATATAAAATGATATTGGGCTATATGGTTTACAAGTCCACACCTGTGGCGTAACGGTTAGCGCGTCTGACCGCGAAACCAAGTGACCCAGGTTCGAATCCCGGTCGGGGCAAGTTACTTGCTTGAGGGTTTTTCCGGAGTTTTCCCTCAACCCAATTTGAGCAAATGCTGGGTAACTTTCGGTGCTGGACCGCGGACTCATTTCACGGGCATTATCACCTTCATCTCTTTCAGACGCTAAATAACCTAAGATGTTCATACAACATCGTAAAATAACCTACTTAAAAAAAAAAATATATATATGGTTTACAATGATTTGTCTATGTTTTTTAGAAACGAGAATAATAAATTAAGAATTAATAAAGTTTCTAATACGATATTACCTAATGATACAAGACAATAATAATAATAATAATAATAATAATAATAATAATAATAATATTATTATTATTATTATTAATAATAATATTAATAATAATAATAATAATAATAATAATAATAATAATAATCTATACTAATAATAAATCTGTAGCCGAAATTTTTCTGGTAATTTTCGATTTTCCAAAAATAATTGGTCCTAACATAATTAACCACCCTGAAACCGAAAATCGCATTTTTGAAATTTTTGTTTGTATGTCTGTCTGGATGTTTGTTACCTTTTCACGCGATAATGGCTCAACCGATTTATATGAAAATTGGAATATAAATTACGTTCGTTGTAACTTAGATTTTAGGCTATATGGCATTCAAAATACTTTACTTAAATATTTAAAAGGGGGGTTATAAGGGGCTTGAATTAAATTGAAATATTTCGCTTATTATCGATTTTTGTGAAAAATGTTACATAACAAACGTTTCTTTAACAATGATTTCCGACAAGTTTTATTCTTTACAAAATTTTGATAGGACTGATATTTAATGAGATAAATGAATTTTAAAATTAAAATAACGCCATCTAAGAAGGTGCAATGAAATAACAAATGACTTCGTCTATAAGGGGCCTTGGACGACAACAACAATCGAAAAAGGGGCCTTGGACAGCAACAATCGAAAGCTATTAAACTTAGCCTACAGACAATGTTTCTGTGTTTGTATGAAGTAATATCGGAATCTAAATTAACCGATTTGTATAATTAATTATTATTTCACCATTGGAAAGTGTAGTTTCTCTAGATGGACATAATGCTATAATGTTATTACAGTAACTTCTTGGTAAATCGAGGACAGGTGAGATTAAAATAGCTTCTTATGCACAGAAAATTTGATAGGCTATTTTGTACATTCGTTTTCTGTATTTCTTAAAATAATATTTATGTACACACTCATTTTAATCTCAGAGAATTAACGAACAACGAGAGTGTATTGATTTAGTATGCAGTAATAGTACGTTAGCTTAGCAATCCATTATTTTATAATTCAAATTTTAACTATGCTCAATTGAATTGTGTTAAAATACATAAAATATATAGGCAATAAATCCAATGCAAAAAAATTGGGTATTGAGCCAAGTAGATTATGTTGCGCTGTTGTAAAAGTTGTTGCTTCTGAGATTCAAGAGCCCCCACAACAAATTAAAAACTTTCTTATCGGAGTACATCCGTTATCAACGCACTTTTTATATAATATAATGTTATATAATATAATGTAATATAATATAATATAATATAATATAATATAATATAATATAATATAATATAATATAATATAATATAATATAATATAATATAATATAATATAATATAATATAATAATAAATATGTAACCGAAAATTTTCTGGTAATTTTCGCTTTTCCAACAATAATTTTTGTTAACATGTATAATTATTCATCCTAAGACCGAAAATCGCTTTTTTGAAATTTTTGTTTGTATGTCTCTCTGTCTGGATGTTTGTTACCTTTTCACGCGATAATGGCTGAACGGATTTCGATGAAAATTGAAATATAAATTAAGTTCGTTGTAATTTAGATTTTAGGCTATATGGCATTCAAAATACTTCATTTAACGGGGCCTGAATTAAATCGAAATATCTCGCTTATTATAGTTTTTTTGTGAAAAATGTTACACAACAAAAGTTTCTTTCAAAATGATTTCCGATAAGTTTTATTCTATGCAAAATTTGGTAGGTCTGATAGACTTTTAGAATAACACCGCCGCATACATGTGCCACAGGGTGTGGCTTAGAGGATAAAGCATCAGAACGTAGAGCTGAAAACCCGGGTTCAAATCCCGGCGCCGGAGAGAATTTTTTTCCGTTCCATTACTCTTTTATCGTATGATGACGCAGAATATCTGCATGGAAATATCATATGTACTTCTGTACATTAAAATTATATATATGATATGCGTAAATCACTTCGTGATTTAAGACGGCGCTTATTCCGTCGGATCCCGGCCAACTAGTCACTCATAACGAGTGCACCTCAGCACATGTGTGGACTTCAGTCCTACGTTCATAGACATCTATGACGTAGTGCAGAGGGCGGCCACTAGAGGGAACCCAAGAGTTGGAACTTAAACTGAGACGATTCTGTCCGACGCTGGGGTGGGTATCCGGTGTGGCTTAGTGGATAAAGCATCAGCACGTAGAGCTGAAAACCCGGGTTCGAATCCCGGCGCCGGAGAGAATTTTTCTCCGTTCCATTACTCTTTCATCGTATGATGACGCAGAATATCTGCATGGAAATATCATAGGTACTTCGGTACATTAAAATGGTATATTATATGATAATATAATGATAATAACAATAATAGTCCTAATAATAATAATAATAATAATAATCCATCGCTGTGGAGTAACGGTTAGCACGCTTGACTGTGAAATGAGAGGACCCCTGATTCAAATCCTGGTTGCGACAAGTTACTTAGTTGAGGTTTCTTCCGGGGTTTTCCCTCTATGCACTGAGAGGCTGCCTGCCTTGTCAGAAGCACAATGTATTGCGGCGGTTGTAGTTATTGCAATTGTTCTGAAGAGAAGAAGGCAGAAAAGAAACAGAACTGTCTGGGGAAAAACCTTGGATATCACTCTGGAACACGCAGAGAGTTTACGCGTGCCTTGTCAATGATTTGTGGGTGGACGATCCTATTCAGTTGAGAAATTTTCTTAGGATGTCATCATCAGAAATAGAAGAAATACTGTGATCGGACCAGCAATTGTCCAAATAGTATACAGGAATAGAGGAATACTGGAACAGAGACTGTCATTAGTAAACAGAAAACACTGTTGGTCACATTACGCTTCCTAGCAACATGTTTGTACCCTAAACACATTATTTTATTATGCAAATCTAGTCTTTCAGGTAAAGCTCCCTGTAAAGCAGATTTGAATAATTTCAAGGGAAAAATTGTTCCGGGGCCGGGTAGCCGTTGAAATTATTCACATTATTTTATTGTTCTTAATATACAGACATTTTGTGTAATACATACATACATACATACAAACAAACAAACGTACGTACATACATACATACATACATACGAGCTATTCCATCTCAAATCGACCGAAATATAGAGAAAATTGACCTTACTATTTCTAAATACAATGAAACTTTTTTTGTACGTAGAGAATTGTGATACAATGCTTTGTGCAAAGTTTGAGGTATCAGAACTTCATAGTGTTTAAATTAAAAATATTTTAATTCATCGTATTTTCATAAATTTAGCAACTTTAAACTGTTGTAGCTCCGAAACCCTTTCACTCAATGATCAAAATCATGGCTTATTTTGATGCTGAGAAATTAAAGTTTATATTGACATATAAACAGATTTTCTTATGGAAATGGAGAAATTTAGATTTTTCCTCATTAAGACGACTTTGGCCAGGAAAAAAATATTTAAAAAATGTATAGTTAGATTCCGCATTGAAAGTACAAATAAATACATATTTTTTACTGATGGTATGTTGATAAGAAAGTATTGAAAATATCAAATAAAGAAAATAAATGTTATGCGCGTGAAGTAACCAGCTGACTGTGAGACAGGAGCTAGCCAGAGACAAGCAAGGCCAGGACACACACACGTGATGTGTCGTCTAGCAGAGCATGACTGTGCTAGCTTTATCACAGGTTTTCTTAAACACAGGAGTAAAATGACGCCCAACGCTCGCTTATCTTCAGCTCTCGGCCAGTGCGTGCGGTATAAGCGCCGTTCAAGTCCAGGCGTGTGAAAATAATCTATTTAATACCCTCGAACTTATTGCCGTACCACTAAGCAAACAATGCCGAATCCCTCTTAATAAAGCAAGGTTTTTTCTCGATATTTTTTTACATTTTTACAAATGGCCAAAAAGTCTAATTGCAAGTAAATGAGATTATCTGTCTCTCTGTGTACAATAAAAATAAGGATTACTTCTTAACATAACCTACCAAATGTCAGCTTCAAAATAAGCTCTCGTTCAATGTTCTACAGTAAATGGTTCTAGAGTTCTGAGCGCTGAAAGAGGCTTGTTTTTATAAAATTCGCTAAATTTGTCACTCAATAATACGTAAACCGTTTGACTTTCAATAGTATATTTTTGAAAATGCACTCCCCTCAGTACCTTGTATAAGTAGGGAAAAAATTATAGAGTATAAAAAATGCGAGGTTTTTTACTGATCGATTTCATATTGAACAGCCCATACATACATACATACATACATACATACATACATACATACATACATACATACAAGTCCACACCTGTGGAGTAACGGTCAGCGCGTCTGGCCGCGAAAGCCGGTCGGGGCAAGTTACCTGGTTGAGGTTTTTTCCGGAGTTTTCCCTCAACCTAATACGAGCAAATGCTGGGTAACTTTCGGTGCTGGACTCCGGACTCATTTCACCCGCATTATCACCTTCATTTCATTCAGACGCTAAATAACCTAGATGTTGATAGAGTGTCGTAAAATAACCCAATACATACATACATACATACATACATACATACATACATACATACATACATACATACATACATACATACGAATGAATGATAGACATAGCGCCGTGTCGAATTAATTGTGATACAAATACTTTATAAAAAGAATTTAATTACAAATTATTGCCATTATGGAAGACAGACTCGTCCATACTATATTAAGTGATACGTTTACGTCCTACATCATTTTCCTCTTGTGGAGTTAAATAGCACTGGTTCTACAATGACAAGCCATCAATAAAACTATTATATATAAGGATGAACCGTAGGTAATAGAATTAAATTCAAGGAATTATTCCTTGAGTTGTTTAAAACAAAAAAAAAAAATTAATACAGTTTTGCTCGTTTGTGCTTCCTTTTCCAGATAAAGATTATTTTATATGAAATATTTCATAGCGTATTTTGGGAAAGCTATTGAATTAATTCCCAATATGCTTAGTCAGTTTAAGAGAGGAGTGTATTGTGATAATAAATGAATGGAAGCATTTTAGTTTTGTCCTTTAAATGTGCAGAAATATGATCCAAACCAATTAAAGTGTTTTTCGTTCCGCAAAGGAATTTTAAACCCTGCAGCGCTCAGACAACATTGTAAAGCTGCCTGGACAGATGCAGCTCGCGTATGCAAGAAATGGATGAGTGAGACAACGAGACCGATTACTACTTTAAAACTTAAAGTGGAAGGTAACTATTTCTAACTGGCTGAAGAAAATGATCGTAGTACGACAAAGGAGATTGTTTAAATCGTTAATTACATTTGTATAATGTAAAATAAGTTTTTCTTATAGGCTGTGTTCACCGAATACGTAACTAAAATTAAGTCGAAGTGTTTGAAAGTAAAATTTGTTGTACATCAGCAATATAAACAGTTTTTATCATGGGTAAAAATCGTGCTTAATATGCCACATTATCGTACTAGTGCCGTAAAATATTACCATGACAACTAAATGGTCATGAATTCTATTAAGGGGACACTCAACTATATTTTGGAACTTTTTTCCTATTTGACCAATCTTTTTCAAATTTGGAGAAAAAGTTTAATATATACATGGAAAGTAACATGTAAAATCTCAGCTCATTAGATAAAATACTTTTCAAAATAAAAAATATTTCAATTTTTAATCAATCATTAATTAAAGTATCACTTTTAATTATCATTTTTTATTTTTTGGCTTTGTGCATTTGACTGTGACTTCTCAATGAATAGAGGAAGAATTCTGCGTATTGATTTAGTTCTGTCATATAAATTAGTGTAGAAATTTAATTTTTCATTTCTATGACACTTTTTCTCCAATTTTTAAGTTGAGTGTCCCCTTAAGAAGGCATTGTATCTTAAAGTTAAAGTTAAGAGTATGAAATGAATTTCCAGTGCTATAATGTTTAATATATCAAATTTTCCATAGCAACCTCTTGTTTCATGGAACATGACATCAAAGTACACATCATTACAAATCTGATGTTATTTCTTTATTAATATTCTTTTATAATACTGTAGTACAAAAATAGCGTATGAAAGTCATTTATAATATTATAAAAGTACAGGGACATCATTTTATTTTTACTTCAATTTTTATTGCACATGAGTTTTTAAATGTACTTTACTCCCACCCCCTCTACTACAAAACTTTCAACCGTTCTCCACACAGAACCGAGGCCGCGTATGCAGTAGCCTACTGAGTTAGTGAGTATAATACGTTCCAGAAATATGTTCGCGTTTTCCAGTGACGAAAGAGCTTTCAATATTGAATCATATTTTCGCACAGGTACTGTCGTCCGTTTGCCTACGTCGCATCCCGGTTTCCCCCATCTGCTTCTGTTCGCCCCTCTGTAAAGTCTAGTAGCTGGGCTGTCTTAGCTCTTTTCTGAGAACATTAATTTCTGTTAGGAATTGGACGTCTACATAATATTATACAACTGTTTAAAATAACTTGACTAAAAGGGCCTCGACAAGTAATTAACTCTTACGTGATTCCCCCCCCCCCTCCTTTCTACGACCCTGCGACAAAACCACTTGAACGTACAGCAGATAGCATTTCTGAGTAATTTTATCTTTTCGGATCGGACAGAAGTGAAGATTAAATTTACAATACGTAAGGTACTCCTTTATAGAGTAGGTATAGAATTATTTCAACATGAGTTACTCGTACGAAGGACGAAACTGGTAATTGGAATTAGGTACAATAGTCTATACTGCGATAATATGCACAAAAGAACTGAAGCCTGTATCGAAATGAACGACAACCATTTTCAAAAATGTGTTTAAATATCCATATTATGATTGCACTAGTCAACAAATTTTAACTTTTTGTCTATCACAGAAATGAAATCAGCTGATTTTTACTAAATCGACCCTGCTAATTACGAAAATGGCAGCGAAAAATCTGTAACACGTAACATTTTTGTGTGACAGAAGGGAAAGTATTTTGATTAAAAAAAAAAACGTTTTCGCGCATTTCAAAATATGTAATTACAACAGCGAAAATAAATAAATTCCTAAGATGCAAAATTTATACATAATATACACTGACGTTTCACAAAAAAATAATAACGCTGCATAAATAATAATTATAATAAGAAAAAATGGCATTATGTTCCTTTTTTTCCCTTCAAAATAGGCTTTTACTTCATTAATTTAAAACTGGATCAAATAAACTATAATTTTTTAAGGTTTATAAATTAAATTGATTACAATCTCAAACCAAATAACTTAGGAGCCCTAGATTGAAGTAAACAACCATATACAGACTTCAAGCTAGATTTTTAAAAAAAGTATTTAGTTACTTACTGTTATTTTTTCCTCTTGTAGTTAGAGTCACCTTCTCTGAACAAAAACCAACAGTAGTCCCCCATCATACTAGAATCCCACCTTCCTTGATATCGTTGTTCCATCCTGTGTATATCTTGATGGAATCTTTCGCCTTTTTCATCGCTTACAGCTCCTAACTTCTCTGGGAAAAGTCCAGATGGAAATGTAGGAAATGTATTTTCAATGACATTCGACAACGAAGCTTCTGGTAACTATGCAGGAGTTCTTGTACAAGCTGTTGGTAATTGTCAGCTTTATTATTACCTAAAAACCCACTAACAACACTTCCAAAGGCATTCCAAGCTTCTAGTTCCTCAACATTTACTTTTTTTTTTTCGAAGGTCTCATCTTTCAAAAGTTTCCTAATTTGAAGGCCAACAAAAATTCCCTCTTTCACTTTAGCCTCACTGAGTTTCGGAAACATTCCTTACATATGTAAAACCTTCTCCATTTTTATCCATAGCTTTAACCAAATTCTTCATTAAACCAAGCTTGATATGTAACGGAGGAAGCAGTACTTTTTCCGGTTTTACTAAAGGGACATATTTTATATTATGTTCTCCTGGGACAGCTTTCTCTGGGAGGCCAGTCTTTCACTATGTAGTGTTTTTCAGTCGCTCTGCTACCCCACAAACAGAGAAAGCAACAGTATTTTGTGAATCCATCCTGAAGTCCGAGCAATAAGGCGACAAATTTCAAATCTCCGCAGAGTTGCCAGCAGTATGTTTTATATTGGACTGCATCTAGCAACACTGACAAATTTGTATAAGCTTCCTTCATATCTACTGAATACGCCACTGGAATTGATGGTTTAGTGTTTCCATTGTGCATAACACTGCTTTTAAACTTATTTTGGAAAAATCTATGAATAATCTCCATTCCTCTGGGATGTGTTGAAATTCTAGTTCTTCCATTAAGCCGTCTATATTTACACACACGCACATAGAATTCTTCATTATAAAATACTTTAAAAACCGTTCATGTCCCTTCCTGTTCTTGACTCAAGTTTTAGGATCCCTCGAAAATCGAAAATACGATTCGGAGGAGTTTGTAATACTGTAATTGTAGCAGTTATAAACAGCACATAGACACCCTGACATTTTAACACAGCATTAAATAAAAACACCATTTACAAGCCCAGCAACAATCTACATTATAGTACATTGCAGCTTGCTTCGCAAATTTCAGCACACCCTGCTGGCTAGGTAGAAATTCGGGATTTAGCCCAGGCATATTAGCGCACAATCTAGTGATTAGAAATTGTGCATCGACGTCTCCCCTAGTCCCGAGGTAGAAATTTTACTCCGAAATTTCTGATCCCGCCAACGATCGAACCCGGCCTGGTTAGTCTGTAGGCAGACACGCTACCACAGAGCTAACTAGGCGGACACGTTTTAGAAATAGTTCACACCATTACTTTAGTTCTTCATTTAACCACGCTGTATCAACTACTAGGTTACTTAACGTCGATTGAATTTTTAGTAACGAGAGGAGGCCGAGGATTTGCCGTAGATTACCTGACATTTCCCTTATGTTTTTGGAAATTTTGGAAGAAACCCAAACATATAATCACTCCAAGCGTAAATCGAAACACATATTCACATAGAATACTTTACAGAAAGAAATTATAGTTGATACTCTGATTTTTGTAATACGACCTACTCGTCAGCAAACAAAATTATTTTAAGTTTATGTTACGCATTGGTACATTTAGACGTTCTGAAACTGCCCACACTCTGAGCCTGTCACCTAAATGTTTTGATGTGAGGCTGCACTCTTATCTACAGTTTGTATGAGGAATTCCTTTAATAGCATCCCTTCTTATCTATTTGCCTAATATTTATGTCAAAAGCAAGCTTAATTCTTCCTTTAAATGTTTGAAGTATCCGATTATGATAAAGAAAATTCGACAATTTCAGGTTGAAGTAATACATTAATGATTGAACAAAGAATTGTAGGAAAGTGCTGAGTCCTCACTTTTATCTGCACAAATTGTAAGTCTCCGAACACAACCTATAATGAGACCACTTAATTTAAAATTGGGTCGATCTGTATTAACATAAACATACTTTCATTAATGATAAACAATGGAGCTTAGAAGGGATTTCCAAGACTTTGTTAGCGTTAATTCTCAGAAAACAACCCCAGGGATGTGGCGGTGATGGTGTCCTTGGCAAGGAAATACGTTCTTGTTATAAACATAACAGATATAAAAGCCCTGCTCAGATTGTCAACAAGATTAGTGTTAATTTGAACGCTGAGTTATGGCAGGAGCTGTTACAGTACTTGTGAGTATAATTTATTGACATATTAACAATAGTTACTATAATTCCAATGCGTGACTGAAAAAAAAAATGAAGGAAAGATTTTCATCTAAAAAATGGCACCACAAGGATAATTTATTGGATAATTGAAGGGCCTGGAGCAATATAGTGACAAGCCACACTTGAGACTTAAGAATTGTTTTCCTGTAAAATATGAGTGTGACTTGTCACTATGTTGTCCCAAGCCCTTTAATTTTATGAACATTTCTTAAGAATTTGTCACCAATAAGAATAAAATCCTGATTTCATAAGAAATACTCCAAATGAAGCTGTATCAAGAAGCGAAATCTTCGATAAATTCAAGATGTAAATTAATTTGTCACAATTTAACGTAAGAGAGCAATAGAACTATGAAGTCAAATAAGAAAATACAACAGTAGGCCTAATAGTTTCTAAGTTTTAAACAAAGATTCCTTTAACTCTAGGAAGTAAAGCCTGACTAAAGTACAAATGGAAAATTAGTCATATCGCAATGACAAAAATTAATTGAATGCAAAATCATGGAACAACTGAGTTAACTAGCTATCTCAGAAAACAAACGATTACATATTAAAATGTAAGGAACTCATACCACATTTAGCAAGGTAAAGAATTTGTCCTTCAAAATTTCGAATGGATATAAACATTCAGGGCAAACCTCTTAAGTGCTGAAATTATACTTCAGCAGACCAAAGGATCTAAATGTAAGGTCAGTCGTGTTTCGTGACAGATTGTCGCGGAAATCGTTAAGTTGGTGACTATGGTATTGATGATGGCGATAATAATGATTATAATAATGGTGGTTATGGTAACATTAACGGGTTAATAGTGATAGTGGTATTAATAACATTGGTTGTTATGAGAGTTATGGTGGTGACTGGTGCTTGTAATTGTGGTAACCGGGGTGTCATACTTCTACCTATATGTTGCGACGATTGATGAAAAGATGACAATGATGATTATAATAGAGGTGGTTATTATGATATTATATTATTATTATTATTATTATTATTATTATTATTATTATTATTATATTATTATTATTATTGTTGTTGTTTAAATAAAGGTTTTGATTATCCAACTAAATTAATTTATTCTGAATTTAATGTATTTAATATTGAACAAGTTTATAAATATACTCTGTTAAAATGTTATCATAGAAATCGTAATGTGTTTATATTACAGGCACATAATCATGTATTTATTTACACTGCAAGTGGGCAAGCACCCGGTGGCAGTGGTATACACAATATAAACAATACACAATAAAATTACAATACGCAATACAGTTATACAATACAAATACAATTATACAAAACACAATACAATAAGAATACACAATAGAATTTAACACAATAATTACAATTAATAATAATACATAAAATACCCTAATTAATAAGTCAACCTAATTTTACAATACAACCTACTTATGTATAGGCCCTACATAAGTTTCACATTGGTACTGATAGTAGTCTTTCACTTTACTCTCATCTCACTCACTGTAGTGGCGCTATGACGCATTTCACTGACACTTTAGGACACATTTCACTGACACTCTATAACACATTTCACTGACACTATAAAACTCATTTCATTTACACTATAAATTGTCACAGATCGGAAGTATCCACTACACTGTAAAACCGTAACTTCACTGACTCACCACGCTTCACTGATACAACAGCTCAAATAAGACAAATACTTACATCCTTATGCATACTTATAAACATTTAAGCTAAACATTTCCAGTCTAAGACCCTCTTACACGCTATTTTTAAACAAATTACAATTCAAACGAAGGGAGTAACTCGTCAGGCTAAATAAATTCATGACACAAGACGAAATAATAATTAAACATTAGTAGAACCTGAATGTTTCACAGCTGCAGGTTTAAAGCACAATATTAATTCTGGCCCTCGGTTGTATGATTCTGTAGCTAAATTAGACCCAGATCTTCTAACATGTAACCCACTAAAATATAACAAGAAAATTAAAAACGTGTTAATGTCTTGAATTTGATTAAATACATGTATAGCCTATGTGTATGAATCAGTCAGCTATATTATATTCGTATTCTCTAATATCGGAAAAAAAAAAAAATATATATATATATATATATATATATATATATATATATACTGTATATACATACATACATACGGGCCACAGCACAACCACATCACACCACAAGACAGTGGTTCACTTGGGGGCGGTCAGCAATTAGTATGGAAACTGAAGTCAGTGTTGACGTCTATCGCAATGACTGGTCGGCATCACCCACAGAATTGAGCAGTTGAGAGCAGAAGTGGTGTAAGTCAAAAATGGGTAATGAGGGTTAAAGTGAACATTCTGTAAAATACAGCGCAAAGTAGCAATTAATATTCACTTTATTTAAACTATTAGTAGTCAGTGGATAGCACGAAGGACATATTAATTGCTACTTTTCGCTTTATTTTACAGAATTTTTACTTTAAACCATATCACCCAATTTTGACTTATACCACTTCTGCTCTGAATAGCTCAATTGTCGCTGTCGCACTCACACAGAGCGACACGCTGACCACTCGCCAACCACTCGCCGCCGACATCGAATTTTCGGCTTGGCTTTATGAGGCACACTTTGGCCCAATGTGCGCCCTGTATAGATATGCAATGATGCCGAAATCCGACAGGTTGCACTCATGAATCCGACGCTAAGGTGGGCCATCCTGCCACAGCCCCAGATAGGACCAGGTTCCATTTCACAGATTAATAACTGATAAGCCCCAAAGGCCCGGAGCCCCAAGTCCTTCCTGAATCAGTACTACCCCCAAGACTTCACCAGTCTATTTTTAACTATTGCAGATGACAGATGAAACGAGAAAAGGTGGAGAGTATTGCTGGAATGATAAAGGATAACGGGAGTACCCCGAGAAAACACTCTGTATCGTCTGCTTATCCACCATAATTTCCATTACGACCTGACCGGGGATCGAACCCAGGCCGGGCGTAATCACTTCAGTCATAGACGCGGCCATCCTGTCAGTGACTCTGCAATGTTTTCACAGTCGACACGTGTTCTTTGTTCCTTGTTGTTGGGGTCAAATGGCGGCCGAAAATGAAAATAAACGTTATTCTGACACTGAGTTGTATATAGAAGAGATCCACAAATGAGGCGTGTAGTTGCAAAATCAGATACATTGGTTGCAAATCCAGATAAGTCGTGTGAGGTTGTTTCCAAAACCAGATACATCAAGGATTTTCGCATACGTTCATTGCGCATCAATAGATATCCGGCGCTGAAACAGCTGAAACGAAAACAGCAAGATGTCATCATTAGCCCTAACGAGTACACAGATATTTTCTCTAATTTTGTAACAATCACAACTTTGTCAAATGAAACATAATATGATAGGAAAAAAAAAACTATTTCCAATACAGTGTAGCCACCAGCTCAGTGGCACTTTCCATGTAAAAGATTTTTTTTTCAGTCGAACAAAAAGAAGGATGACGTCCTGGTGAAGGATAAAGTTCAGTATAGAAGTGAGTCTGGTCAACACAAGAGCATCTATATATATAATTTGAACTGGTAATGGAAATTACGGGAAAACGGCTGAACTGATTTTAATAAATGACCCCTCATTTTGAAGCTTGGAACCCGAAGTTTTTCGGAAAAATAGTAGTTTTCAGTGAAATGTCAATTTTCCTACATCATTTTCCTTTTTTCCAAAATCCATCTTTCGTCAGTTTTGAGAACTAATTAATTGCATTCACGGCCGACTTGATGTTCGCTTCGTTAAGCGAAGCGAGCATCAAGTCGGCCGTGTTCCATTTCAGAATAAAACAAAACACACACTACAATAAACAATAGGCTATTACACGAAAGCCATGACCTACAGGATTACTGACATAGAGTTTAGACGGCTCAGATTCTTTCCCATCATAATGCCAATATGTCGATCTTCATTTGTGCAATTTTTTGATAACGTATAAAACATAATTTACAGGTCTGATTCTCTGGTCTGTAGTTTTCCGAGTACAGCTGTGTACTAGATATTAAGAACTACAAAACTTAAGAATGTTTGATGACATTATTACCATAAAAATGAAATATTATTATAGTTAATGCAACACATAATGCTATACTGAGGATATGAAAGTGAAATCTTTTGGGGCTTTATGTAAGTAGACGCAGAGAAAGAATATTTTATATTAGATCTTCATTTCTATAATTTACTGAGTAACGGCTATAGGCCTATATAAACTTATGTTACTGAAAACTATAAAACTTACGTAAGGTAACAATATTGTTATTAAAAATGAAATACTTTTACAATTATTAATCAAGTGGTGTGGGTTCTTTTCATATATGTAATGGCAGTGTGATATATTTATATGTCTGATTCTCTAACTTTCCTTGGTAGTAATTGAGCTATGCTTCCTATTTTAGCTCCGTCAAAATTAATTTGCTATTTATTTGCTTTAATTGATTAGATTTGTGATCGCTGCCAAGCATATTTTGTTGTAGGGAAAATAGCATGCCATTTCACTTCATGCTACCGTGATGAGTAAGTTTATTTCCCGCAACCAGCAACAAATGAAACACTGAAGCTGCTAACGATTTACGATGAACAATTTTATTTAGGGCGCATAACTCTGACATATCATTCGCCTCATTTTTCACATCTCAGCAATAAATTCCTCACAACAGCCTACATTACAGAAAATATACGAAATAACATTCATTGTTACACAAATTAATCCAGCAGTATTTGGGAGATCAGTATTGTCTGGAGGAAGCGCAAAAATTACAATTCATAAGAAAAGACCAAAAGGTATTACTTATTGATAAAATAAGAGGCTTACAAGATTTTGAAGTCTCTTGATCGCCTCAGCAAGATCTCTTAATGGGAATAAGTGATTCTGCCCTCTACATTTCAGGGTAGTTCACGAAACATGTAGCAGCTATACCAAGATGCTAAGTCTTTTGTTCAAAGCATGACAAACCTTACATTTTCTTAACTTTCACATACAATCCGCAATGAACCGAAATAGCTACTGCATTACTCCCACATGAAAAAGCCACTGATCATCCTGACATTGTTACTAGCGATTTCGCATTGAAACTCAAGAAGTGAAGACAGATAGATTCAAGGAAAAGTATTTGGCAAAAAAAAAAAAAAAAAAAAAAAACATTCAGAGGGAGTATGTTTCACTGTTATGGAAGCAAATAACTATCAAAATGTCTGGTATTCTTCACTGAAAATAAATCTGAACAATTTTTATTTGAACTTTTTATGGACTTAGTTTGCAGCAATTGCTGCACAAGCCACTAGTTTGTTAGAAGAACAAAAAAATAATAAATATTGCATCACCAAGCATGATGCTGTCAGGAGTGTAAGTGTTACAATTAAAAATAAATTATGTAACTGCTTTGCTGACGAAACATTTTGGCAATGCCTGGAAATCACTTCAAACACTATGCACGTAACTTACTGTTAAGTCAGGAAAGCGTGGATGAAAATCAAATTTCTTCTATGAATGAAGAAGAAAATCTGTGTGACCACGAGTGTGAAATGGGTGATCTGGTTGTTTAATAATTCAGTTTCTTTTGTGATGAAAATGTAAAAATTATGACCAATTAATTGTAATAATGTAACAGTGGGTTTAAAATAATACATTTTATGTAATAGAATGGTTTTTTGCTTTCAAACCAAGATAAGTCCTATTATTCATTTGCAAATCCAGATAGATCACAGAATAATTTTCAAAATCAGATACATCAAATATATTTTCTCTATTATCTACTAATTATTTAATAATGTCACCGCCATACGTCGTATTAACATTACAATATTCCATAACAAACGTATCCTCCAAGTATTAACATTTTACTTCTTGGTGTATAGGAGATATAAGTTTTTCTTTCATACTGAAAAAATATGTTTTAGTGATGTATCTGATTTTGCAACTAAACGCCTCAAATTATAGTCTATTTGGATTACAATGAAATGAGACTTTACGCCTACACGCATAGTTACATCTTCGGGTGTTTATGGCAACTGAATCGAAAAAAAAAAAAAAACAACAAAACAAATGCTAAAAAAGACAAGAATGAGTGTGGAAAATATAGTTATTAAGAATCTTATATGTTATTACGTTATAAAGTAAAATACTATGAGTACTATATGTTATAATCTATTGTTATAATATAGGCCTATAGGGCCATGCGGAGTATACTTAGACATTTGTATTAATATTTTACCAAATAAACCCTACTACGTGTATAATGAACAGTAGAGTCTATGCCTGGAAATGACAGTCGCTTAATTAACAGCAGACGGCAAATAGCTACGAAACGTGCATGGATGAAAGAAAGAAAGAAAGAAAGAAAGAAAGAAAGAAAGAAAGAAAGAAAGAAAGAAAGAAAAAATAAAGAAGAGTAGAAAGAAAGCATTTATGCTGATCCAGAACTCAATAAATACAGAGTTAAAAATAATAGAGCACTATGTTGATTTCTGAATGAAGAATATTGAAACTCTATTGAAAATGTTACACCGTATAAGCCTCTATGTTGTTGTTGTTTAGTCAACTGTCCGAAGACAGATCTGAACCTTACAAGTGATACCAAGAAGGTACCAACCATTTATGAGGCAACTAGACCAGGAGATAATGGGGTAAGGTGGCCAGTTCCTTTCCCCCTCCACTGCATGCATCGCCGATTAGCTACATATTACACTAGTCAGACTTCAAATGCATACAAACAATTGTTCTTCCTCTGACACATGTCGTCAAGTGAGATGTACTGCCTGATAATAGATGTACATATCAGCCAGAACCTCATTCAGAGGCACAAGCCTCTATGAAGGCTTAAAATTTTTCCATATTGTTAGTTTTGTGTTTAAATTAATTTCCAACACTACAATAGGCTAAATGTTTCATTTTCTTTCAGCCAGAATATTTTTGTCTGAAATTAATCTGTGGAAAAAGGGCACGTAACATATTTTTTATTTTTATTTTTCTTGAAGTTCTTTTAATATAAACAAGATAGTTTCATTTCTAATAAACACACAAAAAACATAACGTAAAAATATATTCCTTTAATAATGAAATGAAATGATATACAAATAGAATGAAACTCCTTAAAATATTTTTTCTCAAAACACCATTTGGACTATGTACTCTTTAATATATTCTGAATCTTACTTTTTATAGTGAGTGGGATACGTCCCTCAGGTGAAATACTTTTTCTTATTGTCGAGTAATTTCCCATTATAGGCATATTCTTCTTTAACTCAAATTGTCAAATGTACTGTATTTTTGCTCATTCTAAAGCAGGCTAATTTAAAAAAAATTGGCATCATACATTCTCCAGGAATGATACAGGAAGAGAAACTGGCTCATATTTTTTTCTATAATAAGTAGGGTGAACAAAAAAAAAAATTCTGCTCTGACGACGCCACCGCGCTCCGCCTTCTTCGACGTAATAAAAGATACAACATTGCTTTCTCTTCGAATCCCATTTTGGTACTAAGCTTGCTGTGTGGTTGTCTGTGGTCAAGCGACCACAAAAAAGTGGTCCGCGTATGGTCGGTTCCGACGACAGCACAACCACACAAAACTGCAAAATAATCGCAAAGTTGTGATGCGTGTGAGTTCAGCCTCTAAGACTACTCCGTGCCGACTATAGGTCTACACCTGCTTGCTCCTGTGGGCTACCTTGGTGGCCAGTGACAGAGAGAGGAGCTTCGTGTCATCACCGCGAGGTAGCGGCACCAGCCTGCTACGCCTCGTTCCGCCCTCGGCCGAGAGAGGTCCTCCGCCTGGCTCGCAATTCGTGCCCATCCCCGTGGTGCCCCTGCCGAGCGGAGCCATGCGCCACCCGCACGCCCATCTACCCCCGCCATCGCTCTTGCACACGACGACACGCCCCTCTGTCCACGAACTCTTCGAAGTGACAGAGACGCTCCCGCCTCCACCGCCGCGACGCCCCTCGACGCCCAGACCAGTGCCCTTCTGGGCCACGACGACGCCGTCCACAACCGCTAGCGTGGATCTCATACATTCGGAAGACTTTCGTACCGCCGATGGAAACTACACTTTCGAGTGAGTATACTGGTGCCGTCGTTATGTTATTTATCGTTTCAGTGGCCCGTCATGATCTGAATATTAATTCGTTAGTTTTAAACAATCCTAGTTTAATTTCCAGCAGCAAAATATGTTTTGAGCATGACTCGAAAGTTTGAAGGCTGTAACAGTAACCGTTACTCCTGGAAAATGAGGACTATCGCATATTCGCATTCTTTTCATTGAGCAGGCTATATACCAGAAACTTACCAAATGCGATCCTGTGACTGGAGTTTGGAGATTAGTACACTTTACAAGACCACCACCATCCCAAGGCAGGCCAGTCAGTCACCACAGGATAGGTCATTCATCCCTTACATTCCGTTGTCCACCGTCAGGTTTACTTTCGAAACGACGCAAAGTCGATAGTGAGTGTAGAAACTGTAATGGATCTTGGTTCTGTAATTATTTTGTGAAAGAGCATGGAAAAAAACAGAGCAGAGACTGAATATCGACAATTCATTATCTTCAAAACACCAATTCCACACTTCTCATTAGGTGAGTAATTATGCATGCCCTTTTATTTAAGTATTTTTCAAAATGAAGTAATAGCCTACAAATTTCATAAAATTAATTAATTAATAAAATTATAGTCTGTTTTCTCTTAAAATTAACAAAAAATTACACGTGCGTTTTTTAAGTACATTGTAATGTGCCCCGAGGTCAATCACTAGAGTAATATTATTGTCCTCTCAAGGTAGAAAGTTTGGGCGCCCCTCTTATATATAGTAGACAGTTGTGCTCTGTGGTATTGTAGTCAGCGTATTAGCCTTTGGATCCTAAGTTCGTGGGTTTAAACCCGTGCGAGGGCGATGGAACATCTTTAACATGACTTGCTCCGGGAGGAAAGCAAAGCTGAGTGTCCCGTGTCACAGAATTACAGAACGTATAAGAATTATTTCTCAGACAGAGCGTTCAAGGCAAAGTTTATCAGCAATTTGTCTCTCAAGTTAAATTTCGACGCTGATTAAATTCTTCAGTTGAAAACATCGTTAAATTGAATACTAGCCACCGGCGTAGCTCAGGCAGTAACGAGTTTTCCTACTGATCTGGAATTGCGCTAGAGCATCGGTTCGATTTCCGCTTTGGGCTGGGTTGGGTTTTTCCAACCTTAAGACGAATGTCAGGTAATCTACGACGAATCTACTAAAGTTTGGCTGTTAGATATTAAGAAAATTATACAAATGACCTTCTACGTTTGCATACTTACAAATAAACATTTTCTTACTGCCTGAGTATACAAAGTTTTATTCCATACTTTCTCCTTCCTCAAATTATTATCTACCAAAATCAAATTTAATATAGTTCTCAACGTAAAAATATTGTCTGCTTGGCTTTTCGAGGGCTGGACACGAAACGAATCCTTGCACTTAAGTATACTTTGGCCCATTGGCGCCCCATATTATGCCATGAATGTCTAACTGCGACAGGTGGCATTGGTGGCCGTGAATGCGATGTTGACAGATGTGCTATCCTTCCTAAGCCCTAATAGAGCCTAGTCTGATCTACAGACGAGTAGGTACCTGATAAGCCCCAGGGGCCGGAGCCCTAAGCCCTTCCGGAATCCCGTATTACCCCCAGACTTCTTCACAGCCTATTTTTAAGTATTGCAGATGATGGATGAAATGAGGGAGAGGTGGAGTGTTGGTGGGATGATAGAAAGAAATGAAAGAAGCTTGAGGAGAAAAAGCTCTGAAACGTCTGCTTGTCCATCACAATTTAGTATTAACTTTAGGACCTAAGTTTATCAGACTTTTTTCTTGTTTTGATTAACTACCATCACTCAGAATATTGAATGTTTCTTTAATGGAAAACACAATGAGCATCTCCTATGATATTCATGAACAAGTACATAAATGTCGGAATATATTAATATTGTTTACCCATATTTATTAAACTAATCCTTGTTTTGATGAATACTATTACCTCCCAGAATAACGAATGCATTTTCTTTAATGGATATCACATTGAGAGTTTCCTATTATGTTGGTGAAGAAGTACTCGTATCTCGAAAGACGTTACTTTTAAGACTCATGTTTATTAGATTTTGTCTTCTTGCTTTGATGAATAAATAAAAAATATTCACATATCCAACCGCATCCCACACTTTGATCATCCTTTCTTCTTCTTCTTCTTCTTCTTCTTCTTCTTTATTATTATTATTATCATTATTATTATTATTATGAGTTGATTATTGATTAGTTGTTGTTGATAGTGATTCGTCAGTCGGATGAGGACGTTAAGCCTGGCGGCCCCATTGGTGCTGTTCGACAGAAATAGGCTACGTACCGGCACCAGGTTTTCCCTTTTCCCTTTCACACGTTCATCACCATTCTCACTCAGTCCCTACACCACATTTACGCAAACACTTACATATACACTGACTCCAGTACACGACATAACTCTATACAGATACACATCATGCATAACGTAGTTCACCGAAGTGGTGTGCAATTTGAAAATGGGTCACAGTCCTGCCATCTATCCGCAGTATACGTGAACCTGAATCACGTAAGTGAAGTGAGTAGGCATTAGACACACAAACACACATACTATTATTATTATTATTATAATTATTATTATTATTATTATTATTATTATTATTCAATAGCTCTCTCATTTTTTATATTATTGCATACATTCACGTGGTAACATCTATGCTTCTTCTTCTTCTTCTTCTTCTTCTATTGGTTGGATTGTAATTTAATGCTTATTTTAGCTATCGGCTTTCTTGCATCCTCATCAGATGTCCATAACACGCAAGTTCTCTTTTCTATTCTCTTAGCAGCCATTTGTGTAAATCCATTTCTCAGTCATCTAATTTTCTCATTTTATTTGCGATCCTACATGATCTTCTTAAGAAATCTATTTTTATACTACTTCTATTCTCTTTCTGCATCTCGCCAAGAACTGCCAACAGAAATGACAATTTCAGAATAATAGTAAAATGATTTCCTTAAAACATAAATAATTTTCTGAATTAATTTTCAAATAGCTAATATACCAATTGCTTGTCTTAAAATCTCACATATTGCTGAGCTCTAGCTCAATTTGCTTTCCAGATTTAAACTATCGGGAACTCTCAAGGTGCTAACACAAAGAAATTAATTCGAATTCAAAAGTAGACTAACTTCTCTCGTTTATAAATAGAAAGCGGTGTTAGGTTACACCAAGTCGAAAAAAAATCAAAACCGTTTTATTTCAAGCGTTTTTTTAAATTGTTTTATGATTACACTCCGAAGAACGCCGGTAGGCATTCTCATTTAGTCATTGGTATTAAACTCACAGGAAGAGAATAGAATGCCTATGCAATTGAAAATCAATTTCAAAACTGCTTGACTATTATAAATGAATATAGCATTTTGAGCAGTAAGAACATACATGCACAGGAAATTATAATCATTGAGTAGGCCTGTTCTCTTTCTGTCTCCCTCCTAGTTGCGCAAGCTTAGAGTTTATTTTAACTATCTCCTGCTGTTTATAATCGTTCTCGGTAGTTGTCCGGTTACTCATCTAATCGCTGAACCCGAGATTCGCTGGTTCAAAGCCTTATTGTGTGTGTTTTTTTTTTTTTTTTTTTTTTTTTAAGAGAAGGAAATCTGGGAAGCCCATGTCGTAGATTTGGAACACGTAAAAAACCCTGTCAACGATAAGAAATTTTTCAGTCTTTTCTGGCTCACATCAAAACTTAGAGGTAGCAAAATGGACTCATATCAGTGACGTAAGTATGCTAGAGCTTATCCCACCTTCCGTTCGTGATCCATCCTCCTTTGTGTTGCCAATGTGAAAATCTAAACCTATCAATGCCCACATTGAAGGATAATATCGTCGGTTTCTTGGTAAAAGTGACCAAATCCAAAATGAAAAATTGTTGGGAAAAGGTATTTAAAAGTTTAACGATCCATCCAAAGATAACTGTACTTCTTTAGATGTTAGTAATAAGTTATTTTGAAGGTAAATGTGCTATATTATTAGTTTTTAATATAAAATTATGTCTTAAATTTTCATAATGCTTGGAAGCCTTGGAATGTGACTTTGTCACTTTTATCAACAAACCGACGATATATAGTAATCCTGGACGTTACAGCCCACAGAGGGCCAAGGCCGACTATCTGATAACTGGCCTCAAGTCCACAAGCCTTACCAGAAGTGAAATCATCCTACCAGTACGGGAGTATCGTGTGGTTGGGTTTATGAGGTTTCGTCACGAACTTTTCGTCAACGTAATTATTTACTAGTTTGTTTCGCCGCGGAGCTTCTCGCACAAAAACATATTACGTCGCATTACCAGATTCGTCACAAGAATAGCCTAGATCCACGTTTTGCCTTTAAAGTTTTGATAGATATTATGAGCTATAATTTTCAGAAATAATTCTTTTCCGAATCTATAAAAATAAAAGCCGTACAAATATTTTGTGACAGAACTACTATAAATAAAAAACATAGAAATATTTTGAGATACTATAAAAATGAAAACAATCGAAAAGTTACGTAATACCGATACTATACAAACGAAAACCATGGAAATGTGTTGTGATAATATAAAAACAGAAACCATGGAAATGTTTTCCGATATTATGAAAATAAAGACAATGGAAATATTTTGCGATAATATAAAAATAAAGACAATGGAAATATTTTGCGATAATATAAAAATAAAGACCATGGAAATGTTTTCCGATAATATAAAAATAAAGACCATGGAAATATTTTGCGATAATATAAAAATAAAGACCATGGAAATATTTTGCGATAATATAAAAATAAAGATCATGGAAATGTTTTCCGATAATATAAAAATAAAGACCATGGAAATATTTTGCGATAATATAAAAATAAAGACCATGGAAATATTTTGCGATAATATAAAAATAAAGATCATGGAAATGTTTTCCGATAATATAAAAATAAAGACCATGGAAATGTTTTCCGATAATATAAAAATAAAGACCATGGAAATATTTTGCGATAATATAAAAATAAAGACCATGGAAATATTTTGCGATAATATAAAAATAAAGATCATGGAAATGTTTTCCGATAATATAAAAATAAAGATCATGGAAATATTTTGCGATAATATAAAAATAAAGATCATGGAAATGTTTTCCGATAATATAAAAATAAAAACCATGGAAATGTTTTCCGATAATATAAAAATAAAGACCATGGAAATGTTTTCCGATAATATAAAAATAAAGACCATGGAAATGTTTTGCAATAATATAAAAATAAAAATCGCGGAAATGTTTTGCGATACTATAAAATAAAAATAAACTGGAAATATTTTCCGATTTTATAAAAATAAAGACCATGGAAATGTTTGCGGTAACATAAAAATAAAGACGATGGAAATGTTTTGCGACAATATTAAAATAAAAGTCATGGAAATGTTTTGCGATACTATAAAATAAAATAAAAATGGAAACTTTTCCTATGTTATAAAAATA
Organism: Periplaneta americana; assembly: GCF_040183065.1. Taxonomy (NCBI): domain Eukaryota; kingdom Metazoa; phylum Arthropoda; class Insecta; order Blattodea; family Blattidae; genus Periplaneta; species Periplaneta americana. Next base: position 92,888,425 of record NC_091118.1, on the reverse strand, counting down.
AAACCCGTTTTGCGATAATATAAAAATAAGACTTATTGAAATGTTTCGCTATACTACTGGGAAATAAAAAAAAAAAAAAACATGGAAAAGTTTTGGGACAATATAAAAGTGAAAGCCACGGAGACATTTTGAGATAGCCTAGTATGAAAAAAAAATGTAAACGTTTTGAGATGCTATAAAAATTAAAACAATGGAAAAGTTATGCGATACCAGTAGGCCTACTATAAAAATAAAAACCATGGAAATGTTTCGCAATACTACTTCAAAAATAAAAAAAAACTTGGAAACGTCTTGCGATATTGTAATAATAAAAACCATGGAATGTTTTGCGATAATATATAAATAAGAACAATGGGGACATTTTGCGAAACAAAAAAAAAACATTGAGATGTTTTAAGATACAAAAAAATTAAGAACATGGGAACGTTTTGCTATAGACCTACTACAAAAATATAAAAATAATAACCATGCAAACGCTTTACGATGCTATACAAAAACGACGGAAATGTTTTGAGATACTTGAAAAATACCACAGAAATATTTTGCATAAAAATAAAACCATAAAAATGTTTCCCGATATTATAAAATATATAAGTAAAACTTATAGGATGCTATTCATAGAAATTTCGCAGCACACGCTACGAGCGTACTAAGCTAGCCCCGGCTATCCACTGGTTACTAGTACAGAATTCAAATCATATCCTATCGCTAACACTGGTTTATGAATACGAAAAATGCTGATCATCCACCAGAAGCCCAAGCTAAAAATGTCTATGAATACGGCTCATAGTTCCTAATTTTAAATTATAGGGCAGACGCGGCTAATTTCGTGATACTAAGGTTTTGGTGCAAAAATAAGGTTCCAATTTAAAAAAGAGTGCTTTTAATGTACGCACATTATTAGGTTTCAGGAAGTTACATGTCAGAATTTTTACCTCAAATAAATTTATACAATAACTACAAACTAGCAATACAAATAAACAAAAAATGTAGGATTGGTATAATTTCGTGACAGTATAAGGGTATTTTTGTTATACTTCTTAAATTCAAAATATTTAAGCATATTCAGTCGAATTTTAAATTTCTCAGTCAGATTCATACATACAACCCAAACAATTAAAGTCCTTTCTATATTTTCAAAGATATTGAAATGTATCATGAAACTATTGATCACAAATGACACACTGAATCCATCTTTCACCAGATGTCGTCGTCTTCGAAAATTTCTCAGAAAGATCCGCACAGAAATCATTAGGCTTATCAATCGGCTTTTCTTTAAGCATAAATGTTTTTTGTTTGGCTCCTGAAGATAATGATGCTTCACTGTATACCTCTTTTAACTCACTTGAAAGAATGCAAATGTCATTCTCCTTGACTGATGATTTGGTCCATTCCTGGTCTTCGTCGAACTTGCCAAGAAAATGACGAAGTTTCTCTGAGACAGTTTTACTTTGTTTTTTGGACACAATTACCTCTTTCATATCGTTTATATTGTATTTCTTTTCATATTCGATCCTGCGATTATCTGCTGTTTACGGCATGCACAATATATCAGAGATGCTACGAATACAAACATAGATGTTTTATGTTTCATGGATATGATATTTATTCCACCAGAGAATGTTGTTATACCATAGGAAAAAAATTAAAGAGATAAAAATGGCCGCGTGGATTGAGAAAAATGGCTAAGAAAATAACTTCCCTGGATAATGCTGTGTTACATAATCAATGCATTAATAAGTTTAGGCCTATATTTTTCACCAAGTAGTATACAATGTCAGTACTTATCACTGAAAACAATTTTGACCACAAAACACAGCAAAAAACTTTTATTTTAACAAAGGAAATCAAATGGTGTATTCACTCACAAACTCAAAGCTATAAACCTCACAAATCTGCAAGTAGTTTCCAGAAAATCCGCTCACGTCACTGCAAGAGCGCAGTGAACAAAATCTATGTTATAACACATCTTCTGCCATTTATACTGTATCATCAGAATTACATTTGTCCCTTAATAAATTTAAATAAAAATATCACGAAATTAGCCGTGTCACGAAATTAGCCGAGTTTACCCTGCCAACAGATCCACAAAAAATATACAATATTTGTTTAAAAAAGAGAAATTTATGTTGTCCCTAAAAGAATTTGCCTCTTTCGCACTTTTCGTTTTGCTACTTTTGAATGAACTAAGTTTTTTTTATCAATATTAATCATTATATCTTCTCTTAACGGTTTATTTTCCAGTTTCTTGATTAGTCATAAATTGTGTTTGGTTGCTAGTATGTTTAACAGTAAATGTTCTCGTTGTGTAATCTCTACCTGAACTGAGTGTTTGTCAGATACACCTACTATTTCAGATAAATAATTGAGAACTCGTCAGCTTAAGTTGTTGGCGTTCTTATTGTGTGCCACCCCATTTAATATACAAGGAGCGTGCGTACTATGGAACAAAACATCAGATGAGGAAGTGAAATAATCTGCACTGTATGAGAATAAATTATAGGCAATAGAATACCCAGGGAGACAATGACTTGCAATTATTTTATGACGTATACATCCTCTGGAAATCGTACTAAAACCTAGTAGGCCTAATTTGTATTACAAGTGCATGTACACAAACGCAGGGAGATCGTGTTTTCCACCCACGACATAAACCTCTCATGTTATCATAACACAATTGCGTTTTCTGGCCTTGAAGTGTTACAGAATGATTAATGATAGTAAATTCGGTGAGTATCTATTACAGCATTACATCATTGCATCACAAAGGTTTATTCTTTAGTTAGTTATTTAACGACGCTGTACCAACTACTGGGTTATTTAGCGTCCATGAAATTTGTAATAGCGAGAGGGTATTTGACGAGACGAGGCCGAGGATTCGCCATCCTCTTATGGTTGGGGAAAACCTCGGAAAAACCCAACCAGGTAATCTACCAGAGCGGGAATCGAATTCACGCTCGAGCGCAACTGCGGATCAACAGGCAAACGCCCTACCGCCTGAGGTATGCCGGTGGCTGTATATTATAGCGGTATATCAGGGTAGCTACTGCAAGTAAACAATACACTGTCTTAGGTAAACCGAAAACATATTTAAACATTCAAAGTTTTTAATAATTCTTACTTTTATTTCTTGAGCAGAAGGACTGGATATTTAAGGGTGTTAATCAACATCGTCCAGCAAATGCTAGAATAAAAATAATGTGTACTAAGGTTGGAATATAAATGATCTCAAATTATATAAAACAGCTGAAAAAGGTAGTCTTTTTATAAACTATGAATCTTGTGTTTCTAAATATGGGACATGAAACTAATTTATTCATTGCGGCAATGTTTAAATTATTACTCAAAATAAAAGTGAAAGTCCATTATATTCGGAAATTTTATCTTCAGGTTCACTCTTAGTCTAATTCGTAATATATAGAAATTAAAAAGTAATAAAATACACAAAATGTGAAGTATTTCTGAAAAAGTTTGTTAAATTGTGTTGCTGCAAAGCGAGAACGTGATATACAGTAGCCTAGTTTCTTTTCATTAATTACTCCACAAATACGTAATATATAACCACAATCTAGTATACTTATACAGTCAGGAAGCTTGAGTTGTGAGGTTGCTAGGAACAACAGACTGTGCCGGTACTATTTTGCATTATCTGTAATGAGGCGATGTTAGGGATCCTAATGGTTAGCAACTATCTATGGATGCATATTAACTACGTATTGAGCTTCGTAACTGTATATACTAGACTGTGATGTAACTAATAACTTACGTTATTTTTCAACCAACAGATTCAGGAGATGATTTTCAATAAAAAAGGGCATCTTCTCATCGGAATTTAGTAATTAAGTCTAACATATGTCGTTGAATGAAATTTTTATAGCGCTGGCTTAAAAGTTATTGAAAGATAGCTTCGATCTGAATTATTTGCAAGATAGTAACTCATATGAATTTCTGAACATGTATCTTACATTTTTATGAGAATATTTTATTATTTAATCTATAAAGTGGCACTCTAGTAGAGGTACACAAAAACTGTCATATTTTACATATTTCTTTTTAAAAATAGGAGCAAAAATGAAATACACGAATTATTATACAGCTATAAAATAATAAACAACTGGAAGTGTTTAATATCCCGACAATGTCAAGATTTTCTTTGTGGAATTTCAATATTTCTAAGACAGAAAAACAAAGCTAGCCTATATTACATGAATGGTATTTTATTACCACACCATTCTCTTTGTGGAATGGCAGTTGTTTATACTAATACACAGCGCGCCGCTGTTACGTCACCTGTGCAGTACGATCGCTCTCTTATTCTAGTCATAAACTGTGTCTTTCTCTTTCCCGCAGAGTAACAACATGAGATCGCAGTATCCGTGATTACGTTGGTCACAAAATGGTCACCTAGTAAATAAAATTATTATTAAATTGATTCTTAAGGTTCGTGCCTTATGGTTATGCAAATCAACATGTTAACAGACACAGTATTTTCAATTAATGCATTGACACTTCGAATATTTTATTTCTAAGTTAATTACCCATTTTATCATCACTTTGCATATGCCTCAAATCAAATATATTGTTACAGTCCTCTTTATACTTTGTGCTTTATGGTCATGCAAATCAACATATCTACAGACATAGCATTTTCAATTAATTCATGGACACGTCGAATATCTTGTTTCTAAGTTGTTCTAAGTTAATTACCTATTTTATCATCACTTTGCATATGCCTCAACTAAATGTATTGTTACAGTCATCTTTATACTTTGTGCTTTATGGTCATGCAAATCAACATATCTACAGACATAGCATTTTCAATTAATTCATTGACACGTCGAATATTTTGTTTCTAAGTTAATTACCTATTTTATCATCACTTTGCATATGCCTCAATTAAAATGTAATACTGCAGCCCTCTTTATACTTTGTGCCTTATGTTCATGCAAATCAACATACCTACAGACATAGCATTTACAATTAATGCTTTGATATTTTGTTTCTACAGTAAGTTAATCACCTGATTTTATCATCACTTTCCACATACCCCAATTCAAATGTATTACTACAGTCCTCTTTATGCTTTGTTTTAAAGATAGAGGAAAGAATATTACGTAAGTAGAATCCGTTCTGATTGAGCAGCCAGAATGAAGCGTACGACGACGATTTGCAAATCAGAGAGATGAAATGACCTAATCGAATATTGGTTCAAAGAGTTTAATTTCTTATAGCCAACACAGGTATATGATATGAACAATAAAAGTTTTAAAATCTTTAGTTAAAAAGCATACATACTGATCACCCTTTTTTTTAGTGTAATAAAAAGCGTAGCCATTGGCGACGTAAACAAACTATGCATTCGGAAGCCATGACAGACACTTAGCTCTTAAGTTGTTTATATCGATTTGTGGTTCTTTGCGCGAGAAAAAAAAAAAATTAAAAATGTTCACTTCAAATCACTGCGAATTGTTCTTCATACTCGTATATTTCAAGAGTTTTCATAGTGAGCTTTTGCGTTCATGATTATAAAGATAGACTAAGTCTAAAATTGTCGTTTTTATTAAACCTCATATGTGACAGTAAAGAAAATATTTTTAGGAGAATATTACTTAAACATGAATAGGCCTACACTGATCCTCGATGATGTAATTTATGTTCATCATATTCACCAACGTTTTCTACTGAATTACTTCATATTCTTATATACGCCAATTCGTTTTTAATTAAATTTTTTCTTCCACCTGAAAAATTATTTTTTATTCTGTCACATAGGAGGTTTCATAAAAACAACGACGAAATACAGAGGGTTGTTTCCTATCTCTGATAATGAATTTGAATTGCATCATGTCCGTCAGGAATCACACCAACAGCTGAATTGCGGCGAGAGGTGACACACCAGTAGTGAGTGATTTCATAATCAGAGTGCACGGTGTATCACAGTAGCAATGCCCAAGAAAATCGAGCCTTTTTGGGAGGGGTACATAACAGCCCTTTCTGATGCCAAGTACAGTTACGTGAAAATCAAAGGAGCCTGCAAAAAAAAAAAAAAAAACGTCGTTTCGTTATTTCCAAGAAAGGCATCTTATGTGAACCTAATAAGACTGGCAAAACTCGGATGGGATTAATTCCAGAGTGGAAAAAGCAAGCAAATTCACATCCGTCACAAGTCGCCGCAACCCACGACATGAGACAAGTTAATTCCATTCGAGCTTTACCAATCTTATTAAGTACACAGAAGATGCTTTTCTTGGAAATAACAGAACCTATTTTATTGCAGGCTTCTTTCATTTTCACTTAACTGTACTTGGCATTGGAAAAGGTCGTAATGTACCCCTCCCAAAAAGGCTCGATTTTCTTGGGAATTTCTGCTGTGAGTCGCCGTGCACTCTATGAGATCACTCACTACTGGTCTGTCACCTCGCGCCACAGTTGAGCTGTCGTGTGACTTCTGACGCACATGTCATTCAAATTCGTTATCAGAGATCGGAAACAACCCTGTGTTACATTATTTCCCCTGCGCAATGGGAGCGAGGGAAGCGTAGCTCGTACGATGCGATGAGCAATACGCGAACTGAGCTCCATACTGTTTATTCATATATTCAAATACGTCTAGTGTTCAGCAACTATTTTTAACGATGTATGCCCTAATGATCCAATTGGAATCTATTTTTGTCACTGTCGGTCGGCCGTAAGCCGTCCAACGATTTTACAATTTTGATTCTCTCTAGAAAAGTAAGTATTAACACTTTTTATAGTTCTAAAATTTCTGTTTAAAAACGACAAATTCTCTCGAATACTGATGAATTATGATGGTTTTCAGTAATTTTATATATTAATTATTATACCTGTTTATATTATTAGTTTTATACGTAAAAGTAAACAATTGTGTTTTCTTCGTCTGAAGCGCACAATTTTGTCACTTTCAAGTATACTAAAAAAGTTATGTTTCTGTGCTTCGAACGAAGTAACTTTTGACACATGTCTGTGTAGAAACATGAATTCAGTTGTTTTTAAGGAATTAGAAGAATCTGTCCTGTCCGCGGTATTAGACGTCAATAATACTTCTTGCATTACTGATTGCTTATTCTTCTGGATTGGGAACAATGTTATGAATTTTCCAAATATGCCTCGAGATTCAATTGTGTGATCTTCACAACAGTTACTCACAATCGTCGGTCATTGTTATCGTACTCTTCTCAGAAGTGCATGCTTATTTCTTACTGCCACCGGCGTAGCTCAGAGGTAACGAGCTACTCTCTCGATTCCACATAGCACTCGCAGATGGATATTAATCTCACTTGGGCTGATTACCTATTTCGATACATTTTCTGTAAGCTGAATCTCATGTAAACTCATGGTGATTCTTCGGATTTATTTTGTCAAAATAACATCAAACTTTCACCAATTCCAACGAAGCTATCTATCTTGCAGTTGACATAACGTCGTTAAAATGCAGTTGAAATAATATTTCTCACCAAATTCCTGACTAATCGCAAGATAAGATATTTTTACAAGTCACGACTTTTCTGTAAATGCGATATAAACTTCTCCACCAGAAAGGTGAAGAGAAATTACAACAAGAAACATAATTTCGGCACAACAGATAATCAAAGTCAAAGTAAGTTACTCGTCAAACTTAGCTAAAACTTTGATACTTTCTGCATCACCATCGCTTCAGCAAGTTGCCAAAGTAAAGAAAAAATGTCGGATTCAAATAAAAGGATTCAACGGCACCGCTTTTCACCCAATGCATGTCTTTCAAGTGTTGTGTTATGAATGCTTATTTATTCGAAGATGACTTTATACCCATCGTAAGTTTATCACATAACACCCTTTTCAGTCAGCCAAAGAGATTCTAAAGATCGACTTCTGTGGTTTATAATGTACAGTCTGACAATTTATATAAACAACCAATCTAGTGTTCTCGAAAGATCCAAAACAGCAATATAGAAGATTCAATAAAAATGCTCCTGTTAATTAATTAATTAATTCATCCATCCATCCATCCATCCATCCATCCATCCATCCATCCATCTATCCATCCATCTAGAACGTTCTGTCCAAAGGCAGGTCTTTCACTGCAAACCCATCATCCTCCAATATTTCCTATTTTCCTCCTTCCTCTTAGTCTTAATGTCATCTATCATCTGATTTGTTCTCCCCCAACTTTTCTTCCGTTCACCATTCCTTCGAATGTATCCTTCAGTAAGCAGTTTATTCTTAGGCAGTGACCCAGACAATTTCTTTTCCTCTTCCTGATCAGTTTCACCACCATTCTTTCTTCACGCACTCTTTCCAACACAGCTTCATTTCTTATCCTGTCTGTCCACTTCACACGCTGTATTCTTCTCCATATCCACAATTCAAATGCTTCTAGTAGTTTCTATTGACTCCGTCGTAATGTCCATGTTTCTGCTTCCCTACAGTGCCACACTCCACACAAAGCACTTCACTAGTCTCTTCCGTAGTTTTTTTCTATAGGTCGCCAGAATATGCTCTTTCTCCTATTAAAAGCTGCCTTGATCATTGCTATCCTCTTTAGCTTCCTGGCATCAGCTCATGTTACTCCTTACAGTATCCTCCACGTATTAGAAGCAGTCCACTTGTTCCACTGCCTTATGTTGAATTCATGTAGTTTTTCTTGGGAAAATAAACTATCATTACGGACTGCTATTATATGTGTCAATATTCAATTTATTGTTGTATAGGGTAGTAAATTTATGATTCTACTTTGTTTTAGTATTGTATCATAACACTGGTGAACAGTGATTTTGTTAAATGTAAAATTTCTGCTGTTTCTTATGTAATTACATCTCCTGGTTCCAAAAATGAAGTAAAAATTTTTCTACCACCCACCATTTTTTTTTTTTTGTAATTTTAGAGAAATTGGTTTATTTTTATTGCTATACGTATATAGTCCTTAACATTATAATGGAAAGAAAATATTTCAAATATTACATTTTATTGCTTTAATAATAACAATAGCTTTAGATAATTGTTGCCTGTGAAGTCAGAATTCATAAAAATGAATTTTATTCCTCATTAGACTGTAAAAATTAGTATTAATTCTCACCTGAGTTGGAACTTACATGAAACAAGTTTCATGACCTCTTTGCCCGGATTTTAAGTATGATAAAAGTATCTTATAAAGTGAAACATATCTCGAAATACTGTGTAAATCACAAACAATTTTTGTTACTCTCTGAAAACACACAGGCGAATTCTTACTACACTAGTTAAAACAGCTTACGAGTATTATTTTGATTGAAAATAGATGAGGACAGGAACTGAGCCCCTGAAATCCGTTGTGCTCCAAATAATTCTGTTATCTGGTTGGCTAAAAGGATACCGTCATATATCTTTTCCAGTTCCAATGATATGCCAGGAACCTAAGGATCATTCAACAGACTGTTACTTTCTAGGAACCATAGATCCGAAGATGACAGAGAACTTGTAAACGAGCTGATTCAGAACTATAAGTGATGAAGTGTAATATGTCTCTCTAAATTACTTCTTGGATTTTCATCTATTTTTTTCTTTCCTCAAAACCTTCGGGTAGTGGGCGACGAACGTGGGGAGAATTTTCTTCAGGATTTTTCTGAAATAGAAAGGCGCTACCAGGAAAAATGGAGCCCAAATCTTGTATCAGACTACTGCTGGACACTCAAAAGAGATGTCTGTCAAGCGACGTATAGCCTAAAATCTATTTCACACACATTTCAGGTAAATAAATATGATTTTAGATAAAATGTTACAAGGTATCAATACCAGAAAAGTCTGAAATATATTTCATATGATTATTAATAAAGTCTGGGTGGGTGATAGAAAATTTTTGAAAACAAATCTGAAATCAGCATGAAAAATTCGATAAGAATCACTCATTCTTCTAACAAACAATATGTTTAATTTTGTTGATCAGTGATTGGATGTACTTTGTTTCATCCGTGATTTAAGTTCATTTTCTGCATTGTTACCCAAGATAGGCCTATGTTTGTCAACATCTTGTTTGCTTTGAACGCTGCAGGTTTGAGGCGAAGAACTCGGTGGCGCAGCATGAGCTGGGGTACACCCGGCACGAGGACGGACAGGACATCCTCGTTAAGCTGGGATACTACCGCTTCGTAAGCCCCGAGGGACTGCGCTTCCGTGTGGACTACCTGGCCGACGAGTACGGATACAGAGCCTATGGAGACCACCTGCCCAAATGACAGCAACTCACTTTCACTTACAGTTTACTTTTACTTTCCGCTCTTCAGCCCTAATACTTTTTAGCCCATTTGTTTATTGTTCTTTTTCTCGTATTTTCTAATATTTCGTTTAGTGGCTTGAAAGAAGTTATGTTCTCCATAATGGATTACTAGCCTGATACTAGTTCAGTAATGATGCTGCCGCCTTGAAACATTTTGAACAGTTTTTATGGTATTTTCTACATTTAACAGTAGGCTACATATTTTATCTAAGAACAGCTTTGTTAGATACAAAATTACTAAATTGATTTTGTTCATGGTTTTTAATTAGTATTGAGTCCCCTAGGCTCAATCGGGTTTTTATAGATATTTTTTTTACCGATAATATACTCATATTTGAACGTGTCATTCCAGAAAGGGACTTTGGCGAAATCGCCTTTTTTCTATATTCGACATCTAGGCACACACACATATTATATAGCCTATATAATAAATCATTAGCCTACAAAATGCAGGTTGCCACAAGGACCCTCAATTCAAGAAGAAAGTGTGAATACTGGAAATTTGAACATGTTTTATGTAGTATTTTAAAAGCACTTAAAAAATAAAACATGGAATTTAACAATGATATAAATAAAATAGTATAAAAGTGCCACAGCTTTTATTACATTAATTTAAGCATAGTAAAGATGTGGAAAATACACAATGAGTCCTTAATGCGAGGGTTGTAAATAAAGTAGTGGCAACATAGACAGTACAAACATATTATTGAACTTACATGGAAAATACATTTACATCTCTTCAACATAATCACCAGTGTGTTTCTGTAACTTTTGCCAAATCCGTGGTAACCGTTGAATGCAGTTAGCGAGGTTGTTTCTATTGATCTCTCTGATGGACTGCCCAACTGTATGAAGCACTGATACAATATCTGGAAACCTCTTGCCTCTAAGTGGTTCTTTCAACCTTGGAAACAAGTCGTAGTCACAAGGACTCATGTCAGGGGAATACGTAGGATGTTCCAATACTTCCCAATCCCATCTCTGTAGCAATTCAGCCACTGCTCCTGCGACATGACAACGAGCATTATCATGCAAGGTGAAAGGTGGTTTATCTCTCAGGAAATGTGAACGTTTGCAACGCATAGCCTGACGTAGGTTATGTTCGAGAAGTGTTGGTGTTCGCTGCATTGACATTTTGGTCTTGAGGTACGGCATGGCTAATTATAACACCTTCACTGTCGTATGCTACTATTAGCATGATTTTCACCCTAGAGGTTTCATATCGCACTTTTTCTGGACGTGGTGATCCTTTGTGGTGCCATTCATCAGACTGAAACTTAAGCCCGTGCCCACGTCTCGTCAATGACAATACCTTACAGAAATACATCCTCTTCGTTGTGGTATATCTGTAGGTGGAGTTGAAATATTGCGTATCGGTGCCACTTCCGTGCTTCTGTCAGGTTATGAGGAACACAGTGTGCTGGAATTTTTTTTATCATGTGGAGGTTTTTCTTCAGGATGTGCCACACAATTTGATGACTGAGTCCAAACTCGATGGATAATTCTTGTATAGTCTAGCGATGGTCAACAGCAAGGAGACCTCGTACTAAGTCCACTTGTTCGTCGCGAAAGGACTGGCGACCTGTGCGAATCACATGTGCCGTCCCATTCCGATCCGTACGAAATGCAGAAACCAATCTTGCAACCGTCCGATACGGTAGTGCATTGTTGTCACAAGCTTCAAGTAACCATTGATAACATTGACGTGCATTTCTACCACGTACTACCTCGATTTTTATCTACGATCGCTGCTCAAGTTTAGCAAACATGATTTAGAGCAGTTAAAAATAGCGCTCTACATTTAACCACGCACAATAACAAGCATCTACAGTCTCAGGACACATTTTTCTTGCAGTAACTTTACTTTCAAAGCAAAGAACTTCATCGAAAAGAAATAGCTGTCGAAATAGTTACGCATGAGTTCTCTCATTCAGGGATCGGATATGTTTAGGTATAGTAAATCTTCAAAGCTACCGATCCATTTCCTTCGGAAAGATTTTCTCTCTCCTTAAATTTCATCGCTTTCGATTGTATTTGGAACAACGAACTTCGCTTAAAATGACGAGCACTCGATTACTAACAACTAAAGACGATCCTCAAATTCCTGTTACTTTCCTTCAGTTTTTCCACGATTAGGTTGTGATCATCTGACCAGCTTGATCACTTTTTTGACGGAGGAGGGACCCGAAGGCTTGCACCTCCGCGTGAGACTCCTATTCTCTGAATGATTGGGTAGTCAAATGGCCGAGCTCTTACACGAATACAGTACGGTGCACTGTGAACTTAATCCGGACTACGATAATAATGACAACATGTGAACAAATAATAGCGAAATGAGTCAGAGGTCCAACGTCGAAAGTTATCTAGCAATTATATTTCAATTGGTTGAAGAAAAAATTCGGAAAATATTTCATCCAGGTAATTTGTTCCAATCAGGATTTGAATCCGGGTCCGCTCGTTCCACAGTCAGACATGCTAACATGTATTTTTTAGTATTCATTCATTCATAGTTTTCTGCCCAAGGACAGGTATTTCACTGCAAATCCAGCGTTCTCCAGTCTTTCCTATTTTCTGTCTTCCTCTTTGTCTCCTCATATGATCCATATATCTTAATGTCGTATATCAGCTGATATCTTCTTCTACCCCGAACATGATGAGTCTTTGTTAGTAAGAGAACGCAAATTGTAACATTCTGAAGTACCATTAAGTCAAATTAAACTATTTTTACAAAAATATAGACTTTCGAAATAATATATTTAACTCTGTTCTTGAATGAAAGGCATAATACCTAGAATTTTATGTTGAAACTTTTACATTTTTATTGTTTACTGGATTGTTTGGATAAGTTTTACAACTCAGATTCTGATTCAAGTTCTGAATTATCACTTCGGTCAATGCTATTCGCACATTCCATGATAGACCACACCTAACCCAATGAGCATTTTTGATTTCAAACATTTACATAAAGAAAACACATTTTTTAAACAGGACTTATTCCTGGTCTAGGAACATCACTCAAATTAAGGTCTTGGTAACTTTGAAAAGGAGAACAGTGATTCTACTGGTTTATATTTTTTGGCTGATATTTTCTTTCCTGTTTGTACAGATAAATACATTTCCTCACAATTTCGAAGTTGTTTAGCAATAGCTATTTATTTTCCTCAATTGTGGATTTCGTTTTCTTTTTTTTCGTTACATTTACTCTCAACACAGTCAACACTTTTTTCTTCTTCCGAGATAATGGTTTGTTCATCAGTCCCCACTATCTTGCTAGATATATTATAATGCAATGCTTGAGGCTGAAAGAACAGCGTTGCGCATGACGTCTTTTTATGGATCTCTTGCCATCTAGCAATAAGGTAGTGAAATAATTTTTATGGAGCTGATAGCTTATAGTTTGAAGAATGCAATGCGTCATTTATGCAATAACAGCGTTAGCCGCCAAACGCTCTTGTTGCACCCAGGTATTCAATTATTGATACAAACGTAACGAAACTTCGGCAACATCCTGTATGTATGTAGTTTATTTAATAATGCGATTTTGAAGGTATTCCACTGAAATATTTGACGTCATAACAAATATGAACTCGTGATGAACCATGGTAATATACATCCTCAGCTGCAAGGCTAGCTTGTACGCACGATGGTAAAATCCAAGGTTACTACTTTCTCGTGAGTGAACCTGTATGGAATTCTGGAAAACACGAAAATGTTTTCAACACGTCATGTCTTTTATTGTGCTTCTGGGGATACCCAGGACCGTCGAATAGACGCCATCACTGCTGTTTTGCTTAATATTAAAACTTGGAACTTGGCTTCTTGGGCCGATGTTCGATCTCTATTGAAAGATTATGAATCGAGTTCTCAATATTGCTTCCGTTGTAGCTTAATATAATAGCAACGTTAAAATTTTATGTCCAAGAAATGTTGTGTATTCTTCATTGGTTAAACTGAAGCGAGTATTATGAAGCTTTTTCTACGTACATAGTGTCCAAAAATACTCTGAATTCATAATACTTTATCTCTGCATATAGTAACAAAATAAGCGTCATTAGACATGGCACATATCTAGGCTATATTCCAACTTCTGCCGCACTCTGTGCAGCATGTCAAATCTATCACCTGCACACAGCTGTAATGCGACGTAGTAGTTTCTGCAGGTCATTGGCCAAAGGAGGAATGTAAATACTGTCCTTTACGTAGCTCCAAAGGAAAAAATCACATGTTCCTTGGTACAAAATGTTTTGTGATCCAAGTTAGAATAGGGTGCACGTTTATACAAATATGGCTCCCTAAACGAGAGATGAGATTAAATCATGGAAATTAACATATATATTTACTCACCAGATGATAGACAACACACCGTACTTGATTGATAGTTACAAATACAATTTGGGTTCGTTTTAGAAAACATACAACAATGAACGAAATATTTACTTTTGGAACTAAAAACATTGTTTCGTCCACAGGACTCACATTTTGTAATAAATCAAACCGGAACTATGAACAGAGATTCCTAGCGGCTTTATCTACAATCTACTTCAGTTTGAGTCGGTTAGGTAGCATCACAAATCAGAAACAAAAGAAAAATGATCCAAGGTACACTATGTTCAAGGTACAACAGTCTCCCCTATTCATCCATGTCACTCAAAGAGATGTTTTAACTGTTTTCCTTCATATTCAAAATACGTATTTCTGACATCGACTAATGAAATTATCTAGGGGAATTTTCTAGCGATGCCCCATGTTATCGAGAACTACTTTAGTGGCGATTGTGCGTCGTCTTATTCTCCTCTTATCTCGAACACTTCCCGTTTCCAGAAACTTGTTAATTAATTTATGAATCGCAGCATAATTTGGAACACGATCATCAGGGAAATTTTCTTGGAATAATCTCCTGATAGCATGAGCCGATTCTGTATGCACATACGAATGGTAAATAAACACTCGTTGTGGAATAGAATACTTTGGCGTATTACTAGTCTTACCTTTCTTAGAACACTACTGTACACTTGCGATTTCTATTTATTTGTCTACAGTATGTTCGAATGTAGGTTTTCACGTTTCGTACACAGCTGCGGTAGACATCATCAGTGGCGAGGCACTCTAGGGTGTAGTGATCTCCTCAGCGTGCCAGGGACAACTGGTCATCGCCAGTAAACCACGACCTATTAGCCCGGATAACTCTCACCCCTATTTGCCTATGGTTTCAACAGCCGTTTTGCTCAGACTGATGTGTTCCCGCGCTCCCTGCCGTGACTGAGCTTACTAACCGCGCGCGGGCGGGAAACTCATAATCTGTTCACTCTGTATATTGTCTAGGAAAGATGACAGTATACCGTTAACTAAGTTTTGCATAATATTAAAATCAGCTGGAATAAACCCTATTTTAATAAAGGGAATGCGAAATTTGTACAGTAACCCAGTGTAAAAAGCGAAAGTTGGAAAAATACTCTAATAATCTCGATTTAAAGTTACAAAAGGATTACGCCAGGGTTGTTGCACGTCACTCACAATATATAACATTTATGTGAAGAGAACTTTAGACATTTGAAAGAAAAAAACAAGAATATAGAAAATTGCATTTGATAACAACACAAGGACAACTTAAGGGTATGGGAGAATATAATAGTAACCCACAATGTACAGGTAGATATTGAGGTAGAAATGTAGAATACTCCATGGGATTTAATAGGAATAACTTCTTCAGGTAGAACTGTTGAATACGCCATGGGATCTTATAGAAATAACTCATTCTGGTAGAAATGTTGAATACTCCATGGGAACTCATACAAATAACTAATTCAGGTAGAAATGTTGAATATTCCATGGGACCTTGTAGAAATAACTCATTCAGGCAGAAATGTTCAATACCTCATGAGATCTTATAGAAATAACTCAACATTTTTCTGGAAACTGTTAAGCATTAGGGCCTATGCTGAATTATTTGTAGTTTCACACTCAGTGTATATTTTTCATTGTATTTATTTACCTTATACAAATATACTGTATAAAAATAAAGGTTACTATTGTACTCTGTCTTACCCTTCAATGATATTTATCACAATTTCCCGATGATCACCTCCTTTTATCTCAAGAATATGAAGAAGTGGAATACATGACTAAGAAATTGATAAAGAAATATAAAAATGGGGTCTAAAGGTAAACATGAAGAAAACAAACTATATGACGATTGGACATAATATGCTTCGAGATTTGATACTAGAAGAAGTAATGGGCACGATTTTACACGCAAAAGAATATAAATATCTTGGAGTGAGAATTACAAGTTATGGGATATAAGACAAGGATATTAAAATAAGAATAGATTCAGGAAATCCTGTAGAGTGTGTCCCAAAGCATATGTCTGACGAATTAGTTTGCATATTTGTTTATGTTCGATGGTTTACTATCTCTGAATATGGAATTTTAAAATTATTTTTATCACTAGCTGTACCCGTGCGTTCTGCTGCACTTATTAGAAATAAATATAAAGTAATTATATAATTTAAATAGAACACTGGGTCCAGGGAACATTCGTGTTTGATAGGAGAATAAATCGTTTATTATGCTACTTAATTTAAATTGTATTTAAATAATTGGTCCAGAGACCACTCATTTGGTGCAAATATAATTCGTTTAACATTTTTCTAAATTATTCTTGAATGCATCCTTTAATAAATCACTCCAAATTAATAGAGTTGATTGTGTACGAAGATCATTTTTATGTTAACCTTATTGTGCATCTTTTTTTTTTTGTTAAGTTTATTTTATTCACGCCTTAACATCTGTGGTCATGTCGTGTGTTTAAAATGTGTGGGTATATCAGCAGGCCGTTATTACTCTTTTTGAGTTCCTGTTTCTATTGTGTGTTGTAGATGGCTTGTCTTCATGTAATTGATTATAGACTTTGATTAATGTTTTTGGTATTGGTAATTGAGGCGGTGATGAATAATGGCATGTATCTTTCCAACCCGGCATTTGCCTTTATGACTAAGGGAAATCATGAAAAACCTCAGTCAGATTGGTCGGCCACGGGGTTTGAACCCGGGACCCCTGAATGCGTGTCTCAAATGCTACCGCCTAAGCCAACTCGCTCGGTTGTATATCATTGTTTATGCAAATAAAAAAATGAAGTACCCTACATAAATATTATTTTAAGAAACACGGGAAACGAATATGGGTAAATTATAAGCGCAGGAACGCCATTTCATGACACCCTTTCAAAATAACTCAGTTCCAGTGATCTCTATAGTAAAATGAATGTATAAAATTAGAGTATTTTATGTGGACCAAAATAATAAATTTGCAATAATCAAGTTATACAATATTTCGACAGAATATCATTTTTTCTATGCGAACAGATTTCTTTTCATCTTACCTCAGTCCTCATTTGTAGTATTACATCCATCTAGAGAAGGTTAATTAGCTTCTGAGATTACTGTCTTCATACAAACACACAAAATATTCTCCGTATATTAATACTGATAAACGTCAAGGCCGCCTTAAATAGACGGAGTCATTTGTTTTGATTTCATTGTAGCCATTGTCGTCCTTCCTGCAATAACTCCTACGTCACATATCGATTTTCAGATTTTTGCTCTATTAAATAGCTTAAATAGTGATGCAGCAAATAATACAATCTACTATACATAACTTAATTATATTTCTTTCTTTCGAAAATGTAAGAATTCACGATCTCCTATGCACTACTGCCATAGAATGTATAAATTTGTTTTTCTTTCTACTAAAAAGTTTAATATTTTGCACATAGAAATTGCGGAGCAACGACACTATAATCTGAGGCGGCGGTGGAAATGTATTGTATTGTTATTTTAAAACTCTTGTATATCCTTAAATATCAGTTCTCTCAAAATTTTGCCTGGAATAAAACTTATCGGAAATCATTTTTAAAGAAACTTTTGTTATGTAACATTTTCACAAAAATCAATAATAAGCGAGATATTTCGGTTTATTTAATTCAGGCCAACCTTATAACCCCCATTTTAAATGAAGTATTTTGAATGCTATATAGCCTAAAATCTAAGTTACAACGAACTAAATTTATATTCCAATTTTCATCGAAATCCGTTCAGCCATTATCGCGTGATAAGGTAACAAACATCCAGGCAGACAGACAGACAACAATTAAAAAAAAGCGATTTTCGGTTTCAGGATGATTAATTATACATGTTAACACCAATTATTTTTGGAAAAGCGAAAATTACCAGAAAAATTTCGCTTACAGATTTATTATTAGTATAGATTTACAGACCCTTTCATTACGGGGAAAAGGTGTTGAGATGTATAGCGAAGTAACAGCCGCCAACAGTTGGATTGCAAACAAGAAAGGACTTTTGACTAGTGAATGGATATCTAGCCTGAAAATGACAGCAAATTTAGCAGCTGTTCGTTCCGTTCCCGGCAGATCTCTCGACGGTACCCGGTGCAGACATGGCTGCCCGGAGATTGAAACTTTAGCACACGTCTTGGGATTCTGTGAACAGGGATTGCTCTTGAGGAACTCTAGACATCATCTTGTAAGATCCAAAATTGCTGCGGCATTAAGAACTAAGGGCTGGATAGTAGAAGAAGAAATCTCCTGTCTAGCTGAAAATGGGTCAACGAGACGAGTAGATATTTTAGCGTACAATGCTGACACTAAACAGGGCATCATTGTGGACCCCACGGTGCGTTTTGAAGTAGGATGTCATCAGTCAGCCGAGGTCCACCTTGAGAAGAAGTCGATCTATGAGCCTACAGTCAACTATTTCAAGCTGAAATATGCCTTAATTCACGTTGAGGTATTCGGCTTGCTCATAGGTGCTCGAGGGACTATACCAGCTTTTTTCGAAGAATTTCGACGGAAATTTGTTCTGCCAACATCTTTGAGGGATGACACTGTGATAATTGTGTTAAAAAATCCTGCCAAATCCTAATTAATCACATGGTGCCACATTAATAGCAATTGTAATGTTTCACGCCCTTTTCTTTGTTTCCCTTTTTTAAAAATTTAATACCTATGTTTACATATGTATAATAATTTTTGAGGATATACTGAGTCCGTAAGGGCTACCCTCAATGGGGGCAGTTTAGTATTATTATTAATAACATTTACGTTATTAATTTATATACGTGAACTATGAGTATTTGCTATTAACTTTATAATGTTCAATTAGTCGTGTGTATTTGGACAGGAACTCTCCTTACAACTGACTTCCACCTCCCTTAAATCCTTTTTTTTTATTTTATTGGGTTATTTTACGACGCTGTATCAACATCTAGGTTATTTAGCGTCTGAATGAAATGAAGGTGATAATGCCGGTGAAATGAGTCCGGGGTCCAGCACCGAAAGTTACCCAGCATTTGCTCGTATTGGGTTGAGGGAAAACCCCGGAAAAAACCTCAACCAGGTAACTTGCCCCGACCGGGAATCGAACCCGGGCCACCTGGTTTCGCGGCCAGACGCGCTGACCGTTACTCCACAGGTGTGGACAATCCTTTTTTATATTATCCTCCCATTACGTCTCGGCCTCCCCATAGGTCTTTTTCCCTCCGGCCTCTCAACTAACACTCTATATGCATTTCTGGATTTGCCCAAACGTGCTACAAGCCCTGCTCATCCCAAACGTGTGGATTTAATATTCTTAATTATGACAGGTGAAGAATACAATGCGTGTAGTTCTACGTTGTGTAACTTTCTCCATTCTCCTTTAACTTCATCCTTCTTAGCTCCAAATATAATAATAATAATAATAATAATAATAATGATAATAATAATAATAATAATAATAAAATAATAATAATAATATTATTATTATTATTATTATTATTATTATTATTATTATTATTATTATTATTATTATTATTATTCAAGGCACTGAATATGATCGTTACTAAACATAAAAAAATAGGCCTACCTGTCGTGATTATTAATTGATGTTAGATTTGCACAAGTAGTGAAAACTGCTGATTATGTTGTCAGCATGATACGTGGCCAATTTTAAGACAATACAGCTCAAGAACGAACCAAGAGACGCTCATTAATTTGCTATGAACAGGAGATAAACATTTAGTTTCCTTTCGGAAATTGAATTTGAGAAGACTAACTTTGTTGCTGTGACGCAGTTTCTTGAGAAACAACTAAGCCACAACTATTTGTTTCGAAGACCATTTATGTTTATAAATCGCGTAGATTATCGATTCGATTATTTGAACATTCTGGAATCAAAACATAGTACCTAATCTTCAATTTTCTGTATACAGGGCGTTTCAGGAGGAATAGTACATTTTTAGGAGGTGGTGGTATAGACGAATTCGAATAAAAAATTCCATATAAAATGTGTCCAATTTTTATTGGGTATAGAGATACAGCTGCTAGAATGTAATCCAAGAAGGTGTTGAGCAAAGGTAAATGATTCATTCAAAGTTGATTTTCATAAATTCTACCACCGACTTCAATGCACTTTCGACTTCTCCTGACAACATCATGTGTAGTTCTTCTGAGATCGTTTTGGCGTTCTTTTATGGAGGCAGCATTATTCATAATCCGAACGATTAAATTCGCTCTTGTGTTTACTTTTTCTTTGTAGACTTCGCTTTTCAACTATCCCCACAGGCAAAAATTTAAAGGGGCAAGGTCCGGACCTTGGTGGCCAAGAAACGTGACAATACCTACCGATCCATATTCCGGGAATTGTTAGGTTTAGACGATGTATCATGCAGGGGCTCCGTCGTGCTGGAAGAACATACCCATCCTTGTAGCCAAAGGAACCTCTTCCAATAATGCTGAAAGCTCGTTTTGAAGAAAATCTAGATAAGGGGCCCTGTAAGACGATGTGGTAACACAACAGGCCCAAGCTACTGATTGTCTACCATACCACACCACACATTTGCAGAGAAGCGTTCTTGAAAATGTGTCTCTGCAATGGCATGTTAATTTTCTTCGGACCACAAATGTAAGTTACGAATGTTACTGAGACCATCACGAAAGAAAGTGGCTTCATAAGTGAAGAGAAAGATTTACAAGTAACCAACAACAAAATTCCAATCATCTATATTCATCTCCTGCTCGAAGGTGTTGAATCCTCTGTAAATGATAAGGATAGAATCCGTGCATACGTAATGTCCGCCATATTCTTGTATGTGGAACACCGATACGTGTAGAAATTCTGCGTGTCCTGTTTCAGGACTACGTTTTACCAACTGAATAATGTCTTCTACTTCATCCACATTCTGTTCATTTACACGTTCAGATGAAATATGACTGCTGGGCACTGCGCCAGTCTCACGCAGTTTAGTGATAACACGAGTAAACGCTCTTGAATCTGGAACTCTGCGGTTAGGAAATCATCTGCCGTATTCTCTAAAGCAGCAACAGCGTTTCCATTGCAAAAGCCGTACACAAATACCATGTCGGCATACTCAGCATTTGTAAATACGTGCGGCATGTTTAAACGATACAGTAGAACTGGCCAACAAATCACAATCACAACTGAAAAATTCAAATCTGTAAATTAAAGCACAACTTCACAACTTGACCTTCAAAACAAAAATGACAATCGATAAATAAGCCCATAGCAACCGGAGTAGCAACACACGAAACGAAAATGCATTGGACGTAATAATTTGCCTTTGCTTAATACCTTCTTGGGTTACATTGTAACAGCTGTATCTCTGTACCCAATAAAAATTGGACACATTTTACATGGACATTTTTATGCGAATTCGTCTATACTATCACCTCCTAAAATATTTATTATTCCTCCTGATTAATGAGTATCTTATAGAATATAAAACATCATGAAAATTTAACTTCGTTGTAGATATAAAACATCGAATATCGTTAAGTATGTATCAATTTTTTCACATTTATCGAATATCAAGTGTCTAATCAGTGTGGTATTGAATGCCAAACATCGAATATGGGCATGTAGTTCCGTTGACGAAAGAAAATATCGATTATTGATCGAATAAGATAAGATATCAAATGTGACCTTTTCGTTTTCTTATCGTCATCAAACGTTGATCGTCTAAAGCAGCCGTCGGCAAATTTGTACTGACGATGACATCACTGGACGCAAGCCGCAATACATAAGATGTAACATTAATCGAGGAGTACGGAGCACTCTGTTCGGATCCCAGTGGCGGACTGCAACCCAATCATCTGACGCAGACTACACAATATTGATTTATAGATGGACAGGTATTTTATTTCACCTTTATTTTTACTGTGCTACAACAACCTAGGAAAATACGTCACAAATTGACACTCTTAATACAACTCGTAAATTTTCGTCTCCTGTCACGTTTCCGAACAGACGTTGAAGGTTTTAAGAAAGAAGCAATGTAAATGTAATCAGATAACAGCCACTGATAGATGCCTGTGTACTATAGTTGTAGGGGAGCTGGACGGAAGGGAGGGGGTGAAGTAAAGACAGTTTACTTGCTCTGCCCCTGCGACGTCACTATTGCTCGTGATCACGATGACATTTTTGCCGATCCCTGGTCTAAAGTGTCGGTATCGTATCACATTTACCAAACACTAACTCTCTTTGCTTCCATTTTATATACACATGGAGTTATTATGGTGCTTAGTAAGTACAAATGCAGTAATTTATATCGTCATGGATGTTATCCACGTTTAGTTTCCAGAGAAATAGACATAATAACCGAATCCATTCTTGACCTTGATATTTAAAGGAAAGAAAACTTCTTCAGAGTTTAGTAATTACGTCAGAGTTAAGTATTGTACAGGGACATCACTTTATTTTTACCAACATTTTTAACATTAACCTGGCTATACTCGGAAACACTGTTGCCCCCTTCCATTACAGGAGTTTGATGTTACTAGTGCAATATGTAAACTAATCATTTTATTAGGTATAGGAGGAGAGAAAAGTAGTGTATCCATTTATGTTATAGGGAAATACGATATTACGATTTTCAGTTTGATCATCACTTTTACGGAATTTATCAAAATACAGTAGAGTAGTAACATTTTTTTTTTCAAAACTGAACTTTTCAGGCGGCTATGTTCGTTATGTAATGTCTACTTTATTTAGCATAATTAATTATTGGTGTTAACATACAATATAGAGAGAGCATTTAAATTGAGGGGGTCATAAGTAAAGGGCTGTAAGTTCACTTAAGTTACTTTTGAGAAAATGGGGTTTAAATATTTAAGCTTTCGTAAAATCGGTGAAATTTTTATTTAAATTTTAATGTGTGATGCGATTAAAATATCCCTTTGCCACTAAAATTTTAGATACTTTTGCTTACACTGGATGCACTTAACTCATGTTATTACAAATGTCACTAGCATTCCTTTGCTTCTAGCCACCTCAATTCAAAAAAAGCTAATCTGAATTTTTAAACAAGTTGCTGAAAATGGTTGCCGTTCATTACAATGCAGGCTTCAATTAAGTACGCATATTATTAAAAACATTTTGAAGCATATTCCCTGAAATTGAATTGATCGTTTCTTGAATATAATTTTTAGTACGATATTACTCGTATTAATATAGGTTCTTTCTTCTATAGAAAACGCAATCATATTTATGAAACACACTATACACTGCAGTGTTTACTTCACTGCTTGAAGAGTTCGAATGCAACAGCGGCCGTAAGTTTGTGTGTCTGAGGGGAGCAAGGACATTAGTGAAGGGGTGAGAGTGAAGTACATTCAGAAATGCAGGTACAATAAAAATGCAAGTAAAAATAAAATGATGTCCCTATATAAGGTAGAAGACTCCACAAAGTTTCTCATTTGTAAATCTGTCGACGTTGTAACATTGATTTCGAAGAGAATTTTCTAATAGGCTAAGCCGATAGTAAGAATATATTAACTTCTTGTTATTATTAAGAGCTAAATACATTTCTACAAGTGTACAGTTGTCAAAAAAAAAAAAAAAAAAAGTGGCCGCACTCGTGAACAGGGAAAATTGTCTAAGTCCATTTCGGGTCACGGCGATGTTACACGATACATGTCGTTGTAGAAGCAGTTCCGTAACTATGGTATTACTTGATATCTACGTCTCGTAGACCAGCGGTAGAGTGCTCGCTTAATGATTGAAAGATTGGGAGTTCGGGCCTTGTTCAAGTTTTCATTTTATTTTTTTAATCGTTCTTTAGCGATATAAATAATATTCAAAATATAATTTGTATTCTGATACCGTTCTTTCGCGTTATAAATAATATTCAAGTTACCATTAATATTCTGTTATCTTTCTTTCGCGATATAAATACTCTGAATTTATATAAGAAATTATTGTAATATAAATAACCATTTTTCTTTTTAAAATAGGTAATTTTATTTAAATAATTAATTATATATTATATAATATCTTACATTAATTAAACAAACCGATATTTATCATTTATATTCTGTTATCGTTCTTTAGCGACATAAATAACATAAATTTAATATTAGGTTTAGAACAATACAGTTGCTTAATACTGGTGTTGGTTTTTTCTTTTTACATTATTACATTATATTATCTTCAAACACAATAAAATGAAAAGGAGTGACGAGGAATTGAACCTGAGACGTTTACATCAAAATTCCGACGTTCTTCCGACTGAACTACGAGGGCACAAGTAAAGAAACTTTTGCGGAAAAATTGGCCCAATCCCCCTCCAAGATTTTCTGATGATTTGTAGAAGTTCCTCCAGGATGCGGGAGACAAAGGCTAATTGGGATTTCCCGGTCTCTGATCGGGTCAAAAATCCTGATAGAACTAATATTTAACCCTTGCGGTGAATTTCGGTGAAGTCCGCAGGCCCCAATTAGTCAAATCCACTCTCTTCACCGCCACGCTTGGGCCCCCTAGAATCTATTAAGATTCTAAAGAGACAGTGGTGTGCGGAAAGCAACGGGAAGTTAACGCATTTATCCTTCCCAAGAAAAACTGCAAACATGAGCAAAGAAAGCTTTTAACAGAAAAAGAAACATCTTCTACGACCTCTGGAAAAAGAACTAAGGAACAGACTAGTGAAGTGTTTTGTGTGGCACTGTATGGGGAAAAAACATGGACATTACGATGACATGAAGAGAAACATATAGAAGCATTTGAAATGTGGATGTGGAGAAAAATGGAACGTGTGAAGTGAACAGAAGAATAAGAAATGAAGTGATGTTGGAAAAAGTGGATGAAGAAAGTATGATGATGAAACTGATTAGAAAGAGAAAAAGGAAACTGCCTACTGAGGGATGCACTGGAAGGAATGGTGAACGGGAGAAGAGTTCGAGGCAGAAGAAGATATCAAATAATAGACGACATTAAGATACGTGAATCATGTGCGGAAACTAAGAGGCAGGTATAAAATAGGAAAGATTGGAGAATGCTGGGTTTGCAGTGAAAGACCTGCCAATGGGCAGAACACTTATGTATGTCCAGGATGCTTGGAATGTCGTGGCTGAGAATAGTAGTTATTTGAAAAGACTCTAGTCGATTCCATGCCCACTCGACTGCAAGAATGCTGGGTAACTTTCGGTACTGGACCCCGGACTCATTTCGCCGGCATTATTACCTTCACCTCATTCAGACGCTAAATAACCAAGATGTTGATAAAGCGTCTTAAAAAAATAATCGAATGCAAGATGTGATCGAGATGTGGGAAAGATGGATTAAATATATTGAATCGTAGCTTTTTGTTTTGTTTTTTGAACGATTAATTGTTTGAATGTTCTAAGGCAGACGCCAGTAAGTTTCTTTTGTTTATGCCACGAAAGATATTTTTGTTGAGAATAAATTTTTTTTTTCTTTCCATTTGCGGCTATAATGTCATAATAAGTAATGATAAAGGCATGGCATAATACATTAATGAACCTGATGTTAATTACTAAAATAATCATAAAAGGGAAAGGAGCAATTATGTGTATTTTGTATCTCTCTCTTAAAAACAAAACAAAAAAAAAATAACATAAAAAGCACGAGGTTGTATTTGAACGCAAGACCTCACGAATAAGAGGCCAGAACGCTACCATTACGCTATCTAGTAACGCAAATAATACTTTAATTATAACTGTAGATATCAGGCAACGTGATACAACAACATGTAACATCGCCTGTCTCCGAACTGTAACGAAGATACCCGAAGGGAACTTTGTTTTTGGAGAGCGACCACTTCTTCTTTTGACAACTGTACCTACTGTAATATTGTGTAAGTATACTCCTATGTACATGCACTACAACTGTTAAATGTAAGAACTCCAGCTCAAAATAAAACATAAGTAATCTCTTATAAAATGACACTTACTTTCTCATTGTACATACTACGCAGTAAATAAGAATGATATATTCAAAATAAAATAGTGAAAAATGAACTGTCTGCAACTATTTTTAGAATCATTACTTGAGCATCAACAACCTTTTCTTCTCATCTTCCTCCTTCTTCTTATTGGAAAGATTACATCTCAGATGATGTCCAAATAGAGCGAATGTTACATTTTAGAAGGCCGAATATACAGAATAATTCAGTAAAAGTGTCCAAAAATTGAACAGAAAATACAGACGTGGACAAATTATTAGCAAAATTGAACATTTTTATTATATATTTTTAGAAAATATGATTCTTCAATTTAGACTACAGCTGACATTTTTGTGTATTTCCAAATTATTAGCAAAATTGAAGATTTGTGTTGCATATTTTTCAAAATTTAACTCCTCAATTTGGACTACATTTGATATTTTTGCATATTTACAAATTATTAGCAAAACTGAAGATTTGTATTGTATATTTTTACAAAATTCGATTCTTCAATTTGGACTACAGTTGACATTTTGGATATTTCCAAATTATTAGCAAAACTGAAGATTTTTGTTTTATATTTTTACAAAATTTGACTCTTCAATGCAGTTGACATTTTTGATAATTTACAAATTATTAGCAAAATTGAAGATTTTTATTATATATTTTTACAAAACTTGACTCCTCAATTTAAACTACAGTTGACATTTTTGCATATTTCTGTCTACTGTAATGATGGAAATATCCAAAATTGTCAACTGTAGTCTAAATTGAAAAGTCAAATTTTGTAAACAAAATATCATAAAAATCGTCAATTTTGTTAATAATTTGTCCACGTCTGTAGAATACTCTGAGATAGGGAACTTGGGGTCTGCGAAGCCAAATTAAGGCGGTATAGGTTTAAATATATCTATAACTGTAGCTTACTGTTTTCTACAATATTTACTTTAGTATTTACTAATATTAAATACAAGTCTTTTTTACATATCATTAGCCACATATTTACCTTTATTATTTATATTTGATTTTTACATTCAGTATTTATATTTGTTTATTATTTACATATAGCTACTGTAATTAATCATCTTATATTTGTTGACGTATCGTCCACAAAATGGTTCTGTCTATCGTATTTACATTGTCGTGCAACAAAACATGCTATGAGTCAACGACCCGTCAACTTTTTCCATTTCGTCATCATTCCATAGCATTCCCCGAATGCCGGCTGTCGACGCAAGGAGGCGGCTGATCTAGGAACGAATGAGGTTGCCTGCTCGAAACCTGGGTAAGTAGGCCTACCTTAGTGTGGGTTTGGGAATGCGCCTAGCTTGAAGGTTAGCACAATAGATCTTGAAAGGACGCAGTCTTAATGCACCCCCCCCCCGAAATTCCATTCCATGAGTCAACATTAGGGATACATTATTTTAGTGATTCAGAAAAGAGAGAACTCAAGATATTTCACCAATAAAATAAGAGGTACTGGAATTTAAAAAAAATGACCTTGGTGGGACTCAAACATACTACCTTTTGACATGACGTGCAGTGGCGTACTCTCTCATTATCTGCCGAAAATTTTATAGATTCTGTAAAAGCTAAATTTTAAAACGCGATTGATTAGTTCCTAACAATCGAGCTTCATCCAATCCCTAATAAGGTCCGAAATCAACCAATATCACTTCATAACCATATTTCATTTCAGTACCGGATTAGGAATATCAAATGTAAACATCTTCAACAACTGATAACTCAGATATTTTTCGTCGGAGATCCTGGGTTCCCTATCTCAAATTGCCTGTCTACAACTCCTCTATAACTAGATCAACTTCTTAGGTTGAATTCCGACACATTCTGTATTTTTGTCTTTATATATATTTGACTAATTATTATTAAACCGCATGTGCATTTTACTTTTCGTTGAGGAATTAATGTAACTGTAATTCACTTATTTATTTAATATATTCATACAAAGTAGATACTTAACTGCAGAAAATTAGATTTGGTTAAGTAACAAAAATATTATTGAAAATTAAATAAAATTTACCTTCATAAGCTAACAATAACGATCAAAAGTAAAATATATTTCTTATAACAAGCCAGCACGATGAAGAACGCAGTTAAAACACTTCACTTTTGAACAATTAACTTGTTATCTACTGACAGTGACATAGAATTGAGAGAACTTCTGAGTTACTTTCGTTTTCATTTCCATTATTTCATATATTTAACACTACAAAAAATCCTGTAATAAAAATGTGATTTTCTGTTTGCGAAGACTTCGCTTTCGAAAAGCTGAACAAGTTACAAGCCAGATTTATTCTGTAAATACTTTATGATCGTTGTTAGACTTCAGACTGTGCCTGTACGTGCATTAATACACACATAAATTTCATTCACTGCGTAAGGATAAGTTGCCTCTTGTTACATCCTTGACTCTGCAACTTGTAAGTTTGACAAACTGCGTTTTAATGATGTTTGCTAAGCCATTAATCTAGTCGCCCTTTTCAGTGTTTTCCAAGACCTACATGAATCATGATTTCACCTTTATGCTAGCAGGAAAGGAGAAATGAGTTACGATTATAACAAACCCTTTTAGTTTTAATGTCAAGCTTTTTCATTTCCGAATTTAATATAACGAACTTTTATTTTACTTTTAATTTATGACGCTATTACTTCTATTCGTATCTTCTATAGTCCTAATACTAACTCACTATCAGAACCTGATTCTCGATGGCCTAACAAGAAAATGACCCGTGAATTACCAGACATTGCTCAAAAACTGACATGTAAAATTATAAAACACTGCCTAATTAATTATTTATTCCAGAAAAATGTAGGACTTCATAAGTTAGTTTATTTCAATATCAATCTATCGCACATGTTCTCCATTTGACGCCATATCTATGAATAAGTATTAATTTAGTAACTGTGAGCTAGCTTTGATTATCATATTTTTGCAGTACTTCTTTAAATTCTTTCTTTCTTACTCTGTTTAACATCCCTTTTTAATGACACTTATGGGAACGGCATGACGCAGGACCACCTCAGAGGCATCAAAGGACAATCAAAAGACAACGGACAAACACCCAGTCCCGTCGGCGGAAGATACATTTCTTCCAGCCCCCACTTACCGGGAATGAAACCTCGGGCCGCTTGCTTGGGAAACGCGTACGCGATCCACATAGCCACAAAGGCGGACGCACTTCTTTATGGTCTTCAGAAATAATGAGAACAAAGCGTTTTCTAGTTTCATTATTGCCTGGACCAGCGTTTCTCAAACTTTTCTTTCTACGGAACCCTTTTAAAGTTAAAATAGAACTGTGGAACCCAGCGGAATATTAGTGATATATATATATATATATATATATATATATATATATATATATATATATTAAATTACCAAATGTATTTTTACCACTAACATTACAAATTTTTTTGATGTCACATATTATACATATTTAAAAATTATAAATAATATTGTTGAACTATATTTGCTGTTATTACAAAGATTAGTAATCCTGGCTTAGTTTTACCACTAACATTAAACATGTTTTTTGTCAGTAAACATATAACAAGTATAAATGAAATTAAGTCCACTTGCATTGTTAACACTGTTTTGAAATTCACACTGAAATTCAGGTACTTAATTTTTTTTTCAGAAAAAAAAAGCACATATTTGAAACAGATCAGAGGAACGAGTATTTTTGTTGTTTACGCCTGCATATTTCTTTAATACCGGGTTTAATGTTGGAAAGCTAAAGTCTCATGTCCGGTTCTGCATCCAGTCTGTTTTGGTATTTAGTTTTGATAGACGTATACACTGAAAACCCAGTTTCACATAGGTAAGTACTTACAATAGGAAGTAGAATTGTGATAGCTTTCTTTGATAAAACTGGGTACTCTCTTCTCAGGCTGTGCCAAAAATCCACCACAGGGAGATTCTTAAACCGAGGTTGCAGGGATGAATCAGACGTCACTTCCAGTAATGCTTCATATCCTTCAGAAGCGAGGGAAGAAGGTTTTTTCTTTGATATCAAATGAATTTTTGACTCACAAGTTTTGAGAATCGTTTTCACTTTCCTGTTCCAGAAAATACTGTTCTACAGTATGGCGCATATTCTCCAAATGCTTTACAAATTCTTCATTGATTTCATCAAGTTCTCGGAGAGTTTCTTCGTTCTCCTCACGGAAATCTTTCAAAGCAGGGAAGCTCTCAAATTCACGGCCGGCTAGACTTCTCATCCAGAGCTGCAATTTTTTCTTGAAAGCCCTGATTTTATTTTCTGCATTGAATATATTAGCACAAAAATTCTGCTAAATAGGCAAATCTCAAGAGCCATTGATTGTCACTCAAACGATCGTCCAACTCGAAATGGTGATCAATGAAGAAAGCCATCACCTCAGCCTTAAGTTCGAAGAGTCTGCTAAAAGTTTTTCCACGAGAAACTTATCTCACTTCGTATAGAGAAGCAGAGATTTATGAAGGCTTCCTATGTCGTCACAAATTATTTTGAAGAGTCTTGAATTTAGTTTCTGGACTTGATAAAATTAACGGTTTTTACTGCTTCATTAATAACATTTTTGAAGGACACTGGAATTTTTGATATGGCCAAAGCTTGACGGTGCAAAATACAAGGACTGATTTTGCAATTTTATGCAACTGACGTTTTGTACGATACTGCACCAACTGTTTTCCCAACCATTGCCTTTGTGCCATCCGTGCAGACATGAACACAATTGTTCCAGGGTATATGATTTTCTTCAAAGTACTCACTAACAAGTCTGAAAATTTCAGATCCTGTTGCATTAGCTGGCAGCGGTTTACGTATTAGCATATCTTCTTCAATAGCACCTTCATAATGTTAACAGACAAACACTAGTACAACTGATAGATCTGTTACATCACTTGACTCGTCTATCTCTAGTGGAAATTAACATGATCTCAGCCGATGATGGTTTAATTCTTCCTTGACGTAAGCTGCCATATCTTGAATGCGACGAGCCACTGTGTCATTTGAAAGCGGCACGGAAGATAATTGTTTAGCCTCCTTCTCATTGAGCATGCATTTAACCATGTCAATCGCGCAGGGTTTTATTAATTTTTCGGCTATTTTGTGGGACTCACCTGCCTGAACCACTCTGTAGCTTACGATGAAATATGCCTCTGTTGCTTTTTAATTTGTACTATAAGTTGATTGAGCTAAAAACGTTTGTGAATTTAGTAACTCACGACGTTTTCTATCAAAGAAATCAATATTCTTGTCATGAAGCTGAGTATGGTTTGTTTCAAAATGGCGACGTAATTTTGAAGGTGCCATCGAATTATTAGGTAAAATCCTGCCACATATTACACTCTGAGGGCAATTTTTAGCATCCATGAAGTCCAAGGCTAAGTAACTCTCATTATGTTTACGTTTTTTAGTTACAGGTTCATGTTATGTTTTTGATATTGGCTCCTTCACATTTTCAGGTGACGAGAAGCTATTTTGTAAACCTGGTGTTTCCATTTCGCCTTCATCAGACCCACATACTTGTTTAGGGATAGTTGATGATTTAATGATCCTGTTTTAAGCCACAGATCCATGATTCAGTGTCACTCTGTATTTAAAAAAAGTAGAGTTAGGATCGGCATCACTCTTTATTAAAAATACGATGACGTAGCGCGCAATAATCGGTCTTGCCCTCTATTTACACAATTCTGAAGAAGGGATGACAAAACTCGCACAATTTTTCTTTAAAACAGTGGCCTTTTTAGAATATTATTAAATAAACGTTGAGACAAAATTAACACATAACTCACCTTGAACTTCAAAATAATGTTCTTTCTTCCCCAAAAGAAACTTCCTGTGCTTTCTTGAAGGAACGTCAAAACAACTCTGCGAAATATCCTTCACAGAACTTTCAATTAATTTCGTATACAATTTACACCTGTGCATTATTGTTGAAAAATGTGTTAGCTGCAGACACTTAAGTTATTTCAAGCGCACCTATTATTATTATTATTATTATTATTATTATTATTATTATTATTACAACAATGTGCATTAATGATTAGATTGCCGGTACCCATTGTTGTCTGATTATTGTCAATAGAATGGCTGAATAAACAGTTATAGTTCTGTTCTTATTCTTTTTCATGTTTTTATAACATTATATTTTAGAGATTAAAAAGTAAATAATTTCACATAAGGAATTGGCGGAACCCCTTAAGAGTTGCTTACGGAACCCCGAGGTTCCGGGGAACACACTTTGAGAAACGCTGGCCTAGACTAATGTTGAACACAATTAATTGAGTAGGCGACAGCTTCGACGTCACGCAAACACAGTAGATACCCCATTTTAAGACGGAAATCATAATTAAATGGTGCTTGTCAAGAGTTTTGGTGGCATGAGGAGGAAAAAACGGAAGAAAGATGAGAAAAATCCTCACAACCTTGCTCTGTCCACCGCAAATATAACTCCGCCATCGCCGAGGTTTGAACTCGGCTCCACGGTCAACGTAAGTCAGCGCTCTGCCGAATGATCTACAAAGATAGTTGCCCTACACCTTAAAATTCTACTTTCTAAAATTTGGCCATGGCCTTTCCTTTCTGACTCGTCCAAACCCTAAAGGCTCATTCACAATGAAAATTAAACATAACGTAAGCGTTAACTTAAAAATGTAAACGTTACGGTAAAAACAAGAACATTCACAATGGGAACACAAACATAACCGCAAAGATATTTGGTAACCATGGAAACATAACAACGACGTCATTTTCTCATATTCTGTCGTATACTTCAGCGCTCCACGATTGTGTACTGTTTGCAAATCACGTAAGCATAAGCATGAAAGTTTGGAGTTTGCAAACTTTCATGTTAACGTCTAACGGTAATGTTAATGTCAGTGTTTATGTGAATCATTGTGAATGATCCCATTTGGTAACCTGACTGCAAACTTCTGTGTTTACATTACGGTTACGTTTAATTTTCATTGTGAATGGGCCTTAATGCTCCCAGCTCTACAGGTCCTCCTACTGGCCGACCCATAACTCCAATACAATCTGTAGAATCCTTTTACCTTTCCAAATAGGCATCATCGTGGTCCCCCAACCACTGTCCTACGAGATACCATAAACCCACGGGAAAGCCCACAGTACACAGCACTACTGCAAGCAACTAATTACCATTTACCAAGAGGTCCAAGTTCGATGGTGGTGGCCCGTAGCCGACTCTGCAATGGTCGCAACCCCGAAACAGAGATTATGATGAGAGTGGAGAGTGTTGTTGGAATGACAGACGAAAATGAGAGTACCCAGAGAAAAACTCTCTGCAACATCTGCTTTGTCCACCACAAATTCTATCATGATCTGGACGCCTGAATGGAATACCAGCGCGCTAGAATTTGAGTCAAACTAGCTTCTTCAATTGTAAGTAGGTACTGAAGGAATTACCAAGGTTATTGAGGAAATGAGTCAGGATTTAAGTTTGTTTATTATTTACATTGGACGTCTGAAAAGAAGAGTTTTGTTTAGGGGACATTAGAAAAAGGTAGGTACAGTTGTTTCCTGATATTTTGTAATAGTCTTTGTGTTTCCATTTATGCTGCGACAGAGGAAGTCTGTCGTACTCCATTGACTTATGCTTGATAGGAATTTAGCCTATTCATTATCATAATGCTCGGCGTGTCCTCTGATCCAGTGGAATGTCACTCCATGTTTTCGTAGTTAAGGGGTGGAGATGTCTATTAATCTGGATGTGCAGGGTTGGTGATCCACTGGATGGATTGCTTAGCAGCTCGTTGACTTATTGCACAATTATTAATGTTTGAGCTTAAATTCTGCTTCATCCAATGCACAACCATCTATTTACCTCCATATCTTATACTTCTGTTTGAAACACTCCGCACTGCAGCTTTGGTTTAAATGATGTTGAGTGCATTTCTGATTCTCCACTGTTGACCACCATGCCTGCATCTACATTGTCTTCAGTCTCGAATCCGCCTGTGTATATTGTGTGGTCGCCTTCGCCACCTGTTCCTCCTATAGGCCTATACACTTTGAGTAGAGTTTGGCAGTTTCATTTTCTTTCAATTTAATTCTTTCTGATAATTCTGTTCTCTGCGTTTAGGGTTGATGCGAAAGTCGTAAGGCCCCGACTAAGAACATGAATATCAAAACTTATCCTGATATATAATTCCAGAGGGAGAATGTTAGCAATGGTATTTAATTCCTTATTGAAAACAGATTGTTTCGATTTCGTCATAAGAATTAGTAACTGCCTTTATACGCCACACAGCACCAACCAAAAAGAAGGATGTCACATCCAGTCCTTTCGACAGAAATCAAGTTCCCATTTCCTTGTTGTGAATAGCTACATCTCTAACTATGAACGTTGTGCTGATTGGTTCACAGCGGAACACTTAAGGGAATGATTCTATAAATGAAAAAAAGGCCACTTTCAAGTTCAGTAAGTAATTTTGTGTCACTTGTAGCTATAAGCATCAGAAGTGCGGGAGCTTGGAATAAAATTCAATGCACAAAATTTCTAAGAACTGTAAATCTTCTTGTCAGGAAGATGCGGCAATTTCAATAGTTTTAAATTTCATTCTTAAGTCTATCTAACTTCACTTTTTGTATAATTGATGTATGGGCTTAGAACGCATCTAATGGGAAGAATTCATCAAACGGTTGACTTCTTAATTTCTGTTACAGTCGTGTAAATTTCAACATTTGCCTATCCACTGATAGTATTGAAAATTTCATGGACTTTAAACTTTAGCACATATGTTCTCAATTTTAGTTTCAGTGAAGCAATGGCCTTAATTTATGAATGCCTTACTCAGGCATACTTACTTACAAATAGCTTTTAAAGAACTCGGAAGTTCATTGCCGCCCTCACATTAGCCCGCCATCGGTCCATTTTCTAAGCTAGATTAATCCAGTCCCTACTATCATATCCTACCTTCCTGAAATTCATTTTAATATTATCCTCTCATCTATGTCGGCCTCCTAAAGGTCTTTTTCCCTCAGGTCTTCCAACTAACGCTCTATATGCATTTCTGTATTCACCCATACGTGCTACATATCCTGTCCATCTGTAACGTCTAAGATTTAATGCTCTTAATTATGTCAGGTGAAGAATACGAAGCGTGCAGTTCTGCATTGTGTAACTTTCTCCATTCTCCTGTAACTTCATCCCTCTTAGCCTCAAATTTCTAAGCACCTTATTCTCGATCACCTTTAACCTCCGTTTCTCTCTCAAAGTGAAAGTTGAAGTTTTACAACCACACAGAACAACCGGTAATTCAACTGCTTTATAAATTCTAGCTTTCAGTCTTTTTGAAAGCAGACTGGATAAAAAAAGCTTCTCAACCAAATAATAACAGACATATTCCACATTTATTTTGCGTTTCATTTCCTCTCCAGTTTCTTTCATATTTGTCACTGCTGCTCCAAGGTATTTGAATTTTTCTACCTTTTCAAAGGATAAATTTCCAATTTTTATGTTCCCATTTCGTACTGTGTTCTAGTCACGAGACAGAATCATATACTTTGTTTTTTTTTTTTTTTGTTTTTTTGCTTTTTTTTTTTTTTTTTTTTTTTGTAGATTGATTTGAAAACTGTTTCTGAATGCTTCTCTTATTAATTTTGTCATCCCCATTTGGGTTCCACGTCATTAGCAGCACCCATAACCTTTCAGGATTTTGGATCAGGCAGCCAATTTTTCTACCTGTCAAACTTCTCAGAAGTCTTCCTAGTTTTCTTTTTCCTTCAGAATTTGTAGAGGTGACCTATATCCATTCATTTGTATAAAATCTTGTGTCCAATTATCCTTGCTTCTTGACAGTGAATATGACTTATAATTCCATACAATTTTGTATTTTATTTTGTAACATAAAATAAAATAGATCCATCTGTATTGAGGAATCTTACATTAATTTTGAAATGTGTAACTCAATGAATCTTATTTCCAAGAGCCCACATTTCTTTAAGTGTTGTGTCTTAAAATTCATGTAATATTTGACTTTGGTAGCATATATTTCATAATATTAATAAAATTGTTTTATTCTCAAATTGTGACGGTCTGAATATTCTCTTCGTCTCCATACCACAATTGGCATCCCTAGTGAACAATTTTATTTGCTACAAAATGTTATTTGTTTTCATTATTTTTCTTAAGGGCGATTGTGTAATGTGATATAATTTCTCTAGAGTTCGTAGAATAAATTATCCTATCAAAATCTATCGAAATACTGTTTATAAGAAATATTCCTTTACGAGTTATCTTTGGAATTATCATGTGGTTATCTTATCACGTGCGTATTTTTACTGGAATGTACTAAAATTATTTCACCATACATATATTTTATACTAGGCTATACAGAGATTATATTAAATAATACAGACGACATTGAACAATCTTGCTTGACTCCTCTGTTCCTTTGTTTTAAATGCAAGTTATTAATTGAATTAAAGTTGTTTAGTTGTTTCATAAAATTGTTAGAACGGATTGAAAATTGTGTAAATGACTTCTTGATACCTAAAATAAGAACGAAAACACTTTTGTAGTCGGCTTTGTATGTGTTCAGCACTTCCGTCACAATTATCTTATGTAAGAAACGTTAAATGAACTGCTAATGATTCACTTGGTTTGTTTCCAAGAGTAATCCATTCATCACAAAGCACAAAAAGCAACTGCACAAAACTTCGCCTTTACGTCAAGTTATATAGGTAACTGTGGCGACAGGTCAAATCAATTGGTAACTGTGATAACATTTGAATTCATATTATGTCACGATCAGCTAAAAATAATAACTCAAATGATCAAAATTACAAAATTTCATTTTGTATCACCGTGCCGCTTCAAAGTCATGGCATTATGTCACGATTTATATTTTTTCTCCTCTTTCTTTATTTACTTGTATTGTCAGTGAACATATTTCATTTCAATATAATTACACGTCTGTCTAGAAATTATCATTATTAAAACTTAAAGACCTCTTACAGGCTAAATATTCCGAAGAGCACAACAATTTTCTTGTCAAGGTATCGATACCAACATCTCTGTTTAATTGACACTTGCGTAGGTCGTGACGACATTTAAGTGCCGAGAATGTACCAACACGTCTCAAATCACAGAGATTCCTTTCCATATTATAATTGAAGTTAATAATTGGATTTGCAGACACGCATGCAGGTTGCCAAACTGATGACCTATCCACAGATTTAATTGGAATCACGCACAATATCTTTCTGTCTAACAATTCTACGTTATCTTGTCCTACAGAAGACAAAGCATAATATGTGAGCAATTAAAATATTTTAATGAACGCCTTTGGGACCGTGAACAATGCGTAAATTCTTGTTACACGCCTCATGTAACAATGTATGTTGCCAAACTTCTCTTACGTGAAATACGGAGATCAACAATATTCTCAGCAATAAAACAAAGTTCAAATGTCAAAATCCGTTACAGCAAGCTCACACCGTACAGATGTGAACTATGTAATAGTGAGAAGCAAATGAGATTTATCTAAAAAAGAAATGGGAAATACAGCGTTCTTCATGCAGCGGATGTAACGATAAAATACGTTTAAGGGAAGTAAATTAGATTTCAACACGAAATTGCTTCTAACATAAAACAAACAGGAGTTAAATGCAAATATATATTTTTGAATGGTATGTATTAGACCTAATAGACAAATTAAAATTCTCTCAGAAATTCAACATAGGCAGCATGTGCAGGGAAGACATATACCTGTATTTCTGCATTCCAACTCTCTACATACCCTTTCAAGTACAGTAGGTGTAACTGCAAGTCGTGTTCTCTCAACAATCCATGTAGCAGGTGGCTGTGGCGGGCTTGACTTTTCGAAGGCCGAATCCGTTCCATGCTTTGGCCTATTGTGCGCCATATAGACTATAGGAGATGGCTGTCCAAGTCCGACAGATGGCCTGGATCAAGAGAGCTATAAATAATAGGAGAGAGGGGCTCATAAGCCGGATTTACTGCATTCTGTCAAGAAGCTTCTCGCAACCACGAGCACTTTTCTGCACCTATCCGTTTTATTCACATTTACATTAATGTTTGAAATATAACCATCCCTGTTTACAATTTTGTACTTTTTTCCTCTCTGTCTTGTAAAAAAAGCTTTGAGCCAATACCATCACCGTTTTCAGAACATGATATCCGAGAAAGTAGAGGTAGAAAATGGGCTGTGAAATTTGAAATGATTTAGACATGACCAAGAAAATCTGTAGTGTTAGAATGCATCAATTTATTCAGTAACAATATTTTATTTTATAGATAAACATACAAAGATTTTTATTGCAATTAACTGTTTCCGGTAACATATGACTTATAATGATGTAGACTACAAAATCTACCAGTATATCAAATTACGTAATTTTATCTTATTTAGTATTTATTTATTTAATCTGGTAGAGATAAGGCCATCAGGCCTTCTCTGCCCCTCTACCAGGGGATTACAACTATAATATGAAGAATAAAATTACAATTAATATTAAATTTACAATTACAATAAAAATTAAAGTACGACAAGATTATCTGATTAATGAAAGCTAGACAATTTATCATAGAAGTTAAGAACAAAGAATATTTTTGTATTTACTGAATTACAAATTAAATCTAGAATAACAAAATTCTATAGTGATGAAATTACCATATATTGAGATATTTTGTGATAGATTAAGAGAACTATTTACAAGAAACCAGGTCTGAACGAGTCTCAATTACTGACCAAGTGCCTAGTAAGTTTGCGTTTGATTTCAATTTTATTTCGACAGTCTCTGATGCTAGCAGGTAATGAATTCCAGAGTCTTGGCAGGATTATTGTGAAAGAGGATGAGTATGAGGAGGTGCGATGGGATAGTATTGTTAGTATTGTTTCATGGCGAGAGCGTGTGTTCAGATTATGATGGGAAGAAAGGTAAGTGATGCGAGACGACAGGTACGAAGGAATAGAAGAATTCAAGGTTTCGAAAAGAAGGAGAAGTGAATTTAAATTTCTTTTCTTATCTGGTTTAAGCCAACCTATTGTTTCCAGGGATGGAGTAATATGATCATATTTACGAACATTGCTTACAAAACGTACACACAAATTATGAGCACGTTGAAGTTTCGTTTTGTTGTCGCTGGAAAGGTCAGTCAGTAAAATGTCAGCATAGTCAAAATAGGGAAATACAAGCATCTGCACAAGAGACTTTTTTAAGCAAGAGGGAAGATAAACATTTACCCTTTTTAGCACATGGATAATAGAATATACTTTTCTGCAGGTTTCTGTGATTTGTATGTCCCAGTTGAGATTATTATCCATGTGAATGCCAAGATTTTTTACCGAAGAACTGAAAGGGATATGCACTGTACTTACTTTAACAGGGGAAATGTCGAGGTGCTTTATAGCGTCGGTTTGCCGTTTGTGTCCTAATGTAATTGCTTGTGTCTTTCCAGGATTGATATTAAGATGGAATTTCTTTGTCCATGTCAAAATCGAGTCAATGTCTTCGTTCAGTTTGTCTATAGCGTCGTTTACTCGGTCTAAGAGGGAAGAGATGTAGCATTGAAGGTCGTCAGCATACAAGTGATAGTTACAATGCCTTACAAGAGATGTAATATCATTGACATGTATTGTGAACAACAATGGTCCAAGTATCGACCCCTGTGGTATACCTGATGTTATG
The DNA here is from genome assembly GCF_040183065.1 of Periplaneta americana. Lineage (NCBI taxonomy): Eukaryota > Metazoa > Arthropoda > Insecta > Blattodea > Blattidae > Periplaneta > Periplaneta americana. The sequence goes on along the minus strand of NC_091118.1, from coordinate 92,848,246 downwards.
TTAAGCCAGGCAGAGCTTCGATTCCCGGATACAACACGTTGTTGTCTTTCCCGTAAGTAGGATTCGAACCAACTCACAGCAGTCTCTGACAAATACAAATTTCTCAATTTATGGGTAAGCAGGTCAAAATTTACAGAGTTGTAAGCTTTGCTAAGGTCAACAAGTGTTAGTATTGTTACTTTATTGGAGTCGATGGCTTCACGAATGTCTTCGGTCACTTTAAGTAGAGATGTGATGTGATGTGATTTATGTGATCAAATTGCTATCTATTGTAAATGAAAACTCACATTTCACTATCTCCCGGTATTTTAAAGAAACGTTTTGTGGGGTGACTACTACTCCTATTTCCACAATCGGAATACTCGCATTTAATACGTGCAAATATTTCAATGTAACAGACATAAACAAGATAACTAAAATTCAAAAATTCAAAATATCTTCCTTAAAATGTATATCCAAGACTAACAACTTAAACCAGGAGCACGCACGTTAATTCCACATTTCAAGGAATTAAAAATTTAGTGGCTGAATGTTGGTAAGAAACGATGTTAGCGCTCTCAGTGGCGGTTGCTTAGAGTTAAAAGCGTTTAACAGGAAAAAGCTTGGATTGAACCCCTCTCTTCTATTATAGCTCTCTTGACCTGGATGTTATTCGTGAATCCGATGCTAACAGGTAGACCATTCTGCCTCAGCCTTGACAATCCCATCCTAAGACTAGTACCTGATAAGCCCCAGGGCACGGAGCCCCAAAACTTTATGCTAGCATTGGAAAACCTTGCTACCCGAAATATTTTATCCAACAAGAGTACCCGAGAAAAAATCCACTACAACGCCTGCTTTATCCATAGCAAATTCCATCAGATCCTGACCGGTGATCGAACTTGGGACGGCTTGATGTAAAGCCAGCGAGCTACAGGTTCAGTAACAGCGCAGTTGGTGGTTATGGGTTAATTTGTTTAATTGGTTATTCTACGATGCTCTCTCAACTGCTATGGTTATATAACGTCTGCATGAGATGAAGGTGATAATGTCAGCAAAATGAGCTCAAGATCCAGCGCCAAAAGTTACTCAGAAGTTCCTCTTAATGGATTGAGGGAAAACCCCGGAAAAACCTCAACCAAGTAACTTGTCCCAATCAGGATTTGAACTCGGGAATGCTCGTTTCACGGTAAGGAATGCTAACATTACTCCATAGCGGCGGACGTGATGATGGGACTTATATATAGGTGAAAGAGGTATGACTGCTTTATTTTAAAAAACAGAATCCTTTGGTTGTAAGTAATCAGAAAGGTAAATACCATTTCGGTATTTGAATAACGGTTTAGCCATAAAATAATAATAATAATAATAATAATAATAATAATAATAATAATAATAATAATAATAATTTGTGTCTGAAGTTTGAATCCCATTTGTGGTAAAACTATTGGGTATTGAGACGTATGAATGGTAAGATATCAACGCGAAGAATAAGACGAAAAAATATTCCTTTGTCATTTCTTCGAAAAATGCTTCATTTGTGGAATAACTTACAAAATTAATTGATTAAAAACGCATTTACAGTAACGGAAATTTAATCACTTAATTTTGTTCGGAAACAGTCCATCTTTTTTTTTCAGTTATATGATTGGCTTCTTCTATCTCATATCTACAATGGACCGTGATAGACTGGGACATTGTTTAGCTGTGAATGTTTCCCATTTTGAGCATCTATTGCCAAGTTTGGTTAGTAATGGTGTTTTGTTTAGTTTTATAATGGCCTACTCAACATGATTTTACAAACTTATTTGTCTCAAGTTTGAAGTTTACGAAACAAGTTTAATAAATGGTTAAAAGACATGAAATTTCTTCATATTGATAAGTAAAATTTAATGGAGATCGGAATATGTAAATTTTAATATAGTGTAATTTAAAAAAATAAAGTTTACTGTCACATCCTGTATGCCTTAATAACTAACTTTTTTTGAACACAGGTAGGCCTATCATATTGTACGGTTTTTCTCCAATAGTTTTTGTATAAAACTTTTTTTTCGTAAAATTAAATTTTAAGAAATTATTAGTAATATTCCATACTTTTTGAACTCGCTCTCTCTCTCTCTCTCTATATATATATATATTCAACAGTTATTTGTATATGATTGGCAAACGAATATGTATTAAAAAAGTACTCACATCTAATTACGTTTTTTTGTTTGGTTTAAGGATGGAGGTTTAAACCCGGAAACTCGGTAAGGCCTCCCCCCTTGCGTACGCCCCTGGTTGCAGCAGAGAACATCTAATGTACCGAGTTGATATGGTTAAATGTTACATTTCAGTCGTCCCTGACAGGAAGGCTGTTGACCGATGAAAGAGGATTCTGCATGTGAGTAACGAAAAGATCATGCGGAAACTGTATTGCGGAACACAGAGATTGCGTACGTCAAGACACATGATCCCCTTGTAATTTCTAAATTAAAGTTCTCTCCCTTTCATATAAATGAAATGGAATACAGAGGAGCGCCTCTTTATTAGAGGATTACCGGTCTGTCTTTTAACGGCAATGAAGATATAATTACATGATAACAGCTACGATACAATCACGAATTACTGAACATCGGCGACATAACATAGATAGAGAAATTACATAGATGATTTAAAATATAAATAAATAAATAAATAAATAAATAAATAAATAAATAAATATATATATATAAATACATAAATAAAAAAAATAAAATAAATAAATAAATAAATAAGTAAATAAAAAAATAAATAAATAAATAAATAAATAAAATTTTCTTACCTAGGTAACATAAATATGCGTGTCATAACTCGGGTAACTAATTAATCTTCAATTTTATAATAAATTATGCTTTTATTTAAAAAATGGTTTCTTTATTATTTCCATACCAAACCATGAACGGTTTATTATATGGTTTCGTTCGAAGGGGTGGAAAAATTCAAATGTCTTGGAGCAACAGTAACAGTAATATAAATGACAATTGGAAGGAAATTAAACGCAGAATAAATATGGAAGATGTCTGTTATTATTCGGTTGAGAAACTTTTGTCATCTAGTCTGTCGTCAAAAAATCTTAAAGTTAGAATTTATAAAACAGTTATATTACTGGTTGTTCTGTATGGTTGTGAAACCTGGCCTCTCACTTTGAGAGAGGAACAGAGATTAAGGATGTTTGAGAATAAGATTCTTAGAAAAATATTTGGGGCTAAAAGGGATGAAGTTACAGGAGAATAGAGAAAGTTACACAACGCAGAACTGCGCGCATTATATTCTTCACCTGACATAATTAGGAACATTAAATTCAGACATTTGAAATGGGCAGGACATGTAGCACGTATGGGCGAATTCAGAAATGCATAGGCCTATAGAGTGTTAGTTGGGAAACCGGAAGGAAAAATACCTTTGGGGAGACCGAGACGTAGGTGGGGGGATAATATTAAAATGTATTTGTGGGAGGTGGGATTTGATGATGGAGACTGGATTAATCTTGCACAGAATAGGGATCGATGGCGGGCTTATGTGAGGGCAGCAATGAATCTGCGAGTTACTTAAAATCCATTTGTAAGTAAGTATGTAATACCAAACCATTGATATGACAGTGCAGGGTTGAGTTATTTTCATATTAAATGTTGTTTTAGTAATTTTATACGTGAAATGACGACATTTATATATAAATTTGAACAAAGATAAACTTTATTTATGAGTCAATACTATTACTCTTCTATTCCACTATAGGCCTATCAAAATATATTTTAAGGAGGATGTTAAAAAATTAAATTTCAGATTTCGAAGAATTCGTCTTGAAGAGGAAACAGTTGTTTCACTTTTTTAAAATACCGCATCGGAGTGTATTAGCTATAGAATTTAAATGGCATATAGAATAAAACATAAATACGTAAATAAGTAAACTTTCCATTAATTAGAAACAATGTACACTGGCGTTCAGAGATTTAACCTACAACTTTCTGAGCGTGTAAGTGAACTTCACAAGCACGGGATAAGTCAGAACCAAAGATATAACAAATTGAAAAACTTTGATGTAATTAAGCTAGTTCTCAGTAGACGACACTACTATTGCGACTGGTAAAAAAAGTGTAAGGAAAATGGTGATGTAGATTAAGTAAATTCTATTATTAAATTTGACAGTATCAGCCGTTTCCCGCTAAACCTAGTGTGTTTTTTTTATCTATAATATGAATATATTTATATAGACCTACTATTGGTGACACTGATTTATGTTCACCATTTATTTATATTAGCCTATCGATCACTATTGATTGGTAAGGATGATGAATCTTTGAACGCCAGTGTACACATAGCTTTCCGGAAAACATAATTAATATGATCATATTAGTTGAATGTAGTTTTCCATGCTTTATGCTTTGAAGTATTTTGTTGTTGTTGTTAATGAATTCTGACTGAAGCAAACAAGCCATTGGGATGATTAAGCTCTTCGCGAGCGTTGGCTCTGTAAATGCAAGTGCAGAACATCTGCGTGTATCAGAAGAAAAAAATCGACAATGTCAGATCTGTTTTCGTAAGTATTCTTCAGAAATCTGGGTAATACGTCACCCATGAACTAGGAATGGCTCAAACAAGAGTATGAAGACTATTACAAAAGCCAAATGCCGTCGGACCGTTTGCAATTGCTGCGGCCCCTAACGCTTGCAGACATGTGGCACAAGCCAACTCCAGCACCGAAATGCAACAAAAGGTGGTTCATAAAGATGATTTCATTAGTCGTCGCGACGAAGAAGTTTCCACCTTAGTGGCAAGGTGAACAAGCCTTATTTCCGCATCTGGAGGACGGAGAATCTACGTACAACAGAGCAGCATGAAAGAGTTTCCTCAAAGGAGAATCTACATGCAATAGTGCAGCACGAAAAGAATTTATCAAAGTTCAACGTTTTCTGAGAAATGTCGGAAAGAAAAGTATGCGGACTGTTGTTTCTCTGAAAAAATAACATTTCATACCTTGATGCGCTCCAGATTTGGCTCTTCCCTCAGTTGGAGTACGAATCTCAAGACTAATTTTGAAACAAACACGGTGCTCCCCTCGTTATTGTCATAACGTGCGGAAATCGTTGAACGATATTGTTTTCCGAGGGTGTATACAACGCGCAGTCCGCAAGACATGTTTTCCTCCAGGTGGTCTCCATGATCTCCCACCTCAAACCGTGTGATGTGTCGCTGTTGGGTTACATGAAGGACCGTGCGTAATTGCCACCTTTATCTAACAACCTCCTTGAGTTGAGACGCTAGATCAGCCATTTTCAACCGGTGTTTACCGCGAGAAAATGAAAATAGTAAAGTTTGTCGTACCAAACATTGATAAAATAGAAGTGTTGAATATCATACCAACCTTAAAAAATATCGTATTTTACTTGACTTTATAAAAAAGTATATCGTGCATTAAATACCTCGGCAAAACATGTAATAATAATAATAATAATAATAATAATAATAATAATAATAATAATAATAATAATAATAATAATAATAATAAAAATAAAACATTCCCTAAATAACAAATTAAAAAACGTGTATAATACCACAATATTACACTAATATTGCATTGTAATAATTTTCTGTCATTAAATTTTACATTTCTGTCAAACTTTAAATAAGAATACAAAAAAGTGTGTTAGTTATACTTATTTGTGAATAATGTGTTGCCTATTTTGTTTAGATGTTTCTCAACTTTTTTCCCCCCTCATGCGTCCTTTCACCATTCGTCATAACAGTCGCCCTGGGTACCGTTGTCGGTATAGCGCTGGCCTTCTACGCTCGAGTTTGAGGGTTCGATCCCGGCGCAGTTGATAGCATTTAAGTCTGTTTAAATGCGACAGGATCATGTCATTAGATTTACTGGCATGTATAAGAACTCCTGCGGGACAAAATTCCGGCACACCGGCGACGCTGATATAATTTCTGCAGTTGCGAGCGTCGTTAAATAAACCATAATTTAAATTTTAAATTTTTCATCATTACATTGTCTTACCTCCTTATGTAGACTCATTAATAATGCATGTAAAATTGAAAATATTTTCTTTCACATATTAATGCATATACCCGTAGAACTAAATTGATTACTTTGCTACAAACATCATTATAGTTAATATGGTAAAAAGATACGAATTTAATTAACTCATGTTATACAGAAAACTATTATGATACACATCCGAATGATAGCGTTACTACAATTATCCAGTATACAGTAAATTGCCTTACTATAGTATATTAAATCGCTTCACTACACTACTTCCTTTAGTATCCTATTAATCTTATTGAGGTAACACTTTCATGTTGTTGTGTGCCGATAAGCTGCTATTATGAACTAAACAGTTTTGTTGGGCCACCTGTGCTTATCTTCTTAAATAGTTTTTTATAACATTAACGTTTTCGATACTACTTATATATCATCATCAGATGTTAGAGCATTGTGTTAACTATATGTAATGAAAACCTAGCCTATTGGTATTTTATGAATTTACTATTAGGTTGCATATTACTTATCGTAATGTCTAAGCCTTGTTAGAGTTAACATGGTGACAGTCCGTTATGATTTCTTAGCCTAGGTCAGTGTCTCTAGTTCACAATAAAATAGAATTAAAATGCAATATAAAATACAATAAGATACAGTTTTAAACAATTTAAAAAACACTATATAAAATATAACATGTAAAGAGACTATGTACACTAGTTAGAGTGAAACTGGTTATAAGTGAAAAGCCCATTAAGGTCTTAATAACAACACACAGTATAAACAACTACAGAAATTCAGTGACCTCAATAAGTGCTTCGTTTTCCAGACAATGATTTTAGCATTTCAAATAGGACCAGCAGAAACGCCCTATTTAACGGTGTAAACGATTGACCAACACAGCCATTCCAACTAGTGTACATAGTCTCTTTACATGTTATACAGGGACATCATTTTATTTTTACTTCAGTTTTTATTGTACCTGAGTTTTTGAATGTACTTCACTCCCACCCCTTCTACTAATGAAGTTCAACCGTCCTCCACACAGATCCAAGACCGCATATACAGTCACAGTAGCCTTACAGTCATAGTAAACAGTACGTTCCAAAAATATGTTCGCGTTTTCCAGTGACGAAAGAGCTTTCAATATTTCCATTTGCCTACATCGCAACCCGGTTTCCCCCACCTGCTTCTATTCGCCTCTCTGTAAATGCTAGTGGCTGGGCTGTCTTAGCTCTTTTCTGAGAATATTAATTTCTGTTAGGAATTGGACGTCTACGTAATATTATACCCATACAATTGTTTAAAATAACTTAAATAAAAGGGCCTCGTTAAGTAATTGTCACGTGATTTCTTCCCTTTCTACGACGCTGCGACGTAACCACTTGGACGGACAGTAGATAGCATGTCTGAGTAATTTTATCTTTTCGGATCGGGCAGAAGTGAAGATTGAATTTACAATACATAAGGTCTCTTTTATAGATTATACAGAATTATTTCAACATGAGTTACTGATACGAAGTACGAACCTGGTAATTGGAATTACGTACAATAGTCTATAGTACGATAATATGCACATTAGAACTGAAGCCTGTATCGAAATGAACGGCCACCATTTTAAAAAATGTGTTTAAATATCCATATTATGATTATTTTTCTATTTAACTTCATTCTCTACAGTGTACGCTAATGTGCTGTAGACAGTATAATATACACTGCATAATGAATACGTCCGCATGGAAAGCTCAGTTCGTGAGTAAAAACACTCATTGTTAATACAGTACTGTATTTTGATTAAACAAAAACCTAATGAAAATTATCAAACTCAAAATCGCGATATTTCCTAGTTTACGTAAATGGATGAACTACTGTTCTTCCTTCCTATACCTAGTAAAGTGATTTGTTTGTATATTACGCCAGTATCATCTAGCTCCAGTCGTGGAAGGGGTAGCAAATGGTGTTTCCGGTTCTTAATCGTTGAATCAAAGGTATAGTCAGGTTAATATTAGAAATGTTAGTAAAATAAAATGATGTCCCTGTATTTTATATAGTGTTTTTTAAATTGTTTAAAACTGTATCTTATTGTATTTTATATTGCATTTTAATTCTATTTTATTGTGAACTAGAGACACTGACCTAGGCTAAGAAATCATAACGGACTGTCACCATGTTAACTCTAACAAGGCTTAGACATTACGATAAGTAATATGCAACCAAATAGTAAATTCATAAAATACCAATAGGCTAGGTTTTCATTACATATAGTTAACACAATGCTCTAACATCTGATGATGATACATAAGTAGTATCGAAAACGTTAATGTTATAAAAAAGTATTTAAGAAGATAAGCACAGGTGGCCCAACAAAACTGTTTAGTTCATTATTGAGGTACCGTAAGTTAAATTGCCACAATTTTATTAAAACAGTTTTTCTTACTTGCAATATAATTGCGGAAATACGTGATGTCATATAGGTTTATTACGTCATCGAACTTCTTGATCGGGAAAACAGCGACTCTTCCTTGGATTCTATCCCGTCTTTTTGTATTATTATTATTATTATTATTATTATTATTATTATTATTATTATTATTATAAAATTAAAAATAAATAAAGGTCACCGGTATAGGTCAGTCGGCTGAAGCGCATGTTTGCCGATCCAGAGTTGGGCTCGGACGTGGGTTCGATTTCTGCTTGGACTGATTAACTGGTTGGGTTTTTCCGAGGTTTTCTCCAACCGTAAAGTAAATATCACACCGTTTAATCAATGGCGAATCCTCGGTCTCTTCTCACCAAATACCTTTTCGCTATCACCAATGCCATCGACGCTAAATAATCTAATAGTTGATATAGCGTCGTTAAATAACCAACTAAAGAAATAAAAAATAAACATCTAAAATACAAATGCCTTAATAACAGATTATGAAATTGTCTGGAAATAACACAACAGATTTCAATAAATGAAACTAGCAAAAGTGTTAATGGATTTTGAATTTTAAGAACAAGAAAACCAATGAAAAATATAGTGACCAATTGGATACTTTAAAGTAGAAAGGTGTAAAGTGCCAAAATCATAGAAAACGAAATTATTATGCAGAAAAGTGCAATGTGCCTAGGAGGATGATGCATGAAAGAGGCTACATCCACTTGTGTTCCTTAAGCGAGATATTTAGATGTTACGTTGCCAGCACCATGCAATTTCAGACGGTAAACGCCCAGTTGAGCTGTATCATAGAATGCAATGGATCTTCAACAGGTCATGTTTGTGCCCAAACTTACACACAGCGAAATGTTTTACAGACGTCAGCGTTCATGTTATAACTTTGGAGTTTGTGTATGGAATACAATGCAGTCTTACATGTGTGTGTGGGATGAAAGCATCGCGAGTAGAGGTGCCAATGAGATTGCCTCGTGTGTACTAAAACTGATGAATATGGACATAACAAGCAAGAATAATCTGATAACTGTGCAGCTGAAAACAAAAATCGTGTAATGGTTTTCATGTGTTTCTTTTTAGTTGCCACACAGTACATTGAACAAGCGGCCACAGTCTCTTGCAATGCGATTCTGATTTCGCTTTGATTGAAAAACGACAGAAAGTGACAAAAGCCCTAATTCCTAGTGACCTGCTTAAAATCGTACAAGACTCTAAAGTTGTAAAACCATTTGAAACCGTTTCAATGCTAGAGTCATATTTCCTTAATATGCAAGGTGTTGCTGATCAACTAATTTCCATCAAGAACTTGAATATTTCTAAGGCATGTTGCATTCAGTATGATGTTAGTAAAGCAGGTAGTGTTTCTGTGAAATAGTCCCATGATAATGAAGCAGTGCATACCATTAAAGTGCTTAAAAAGGAAAAAAAAAAAAAAGAAACATGAAAGATGTGCAGCCAGCATTGTTTCAAGTTAAAGCATAACATAGGGAAATTACTGAAGAAAAGAAGGGGGATCTACTAGCAATGACTCCCTATCTTCCAAATGAGGAGCATGGGCAGTTCTACAGGCAGATCTGTGAGTAAAAATTGCTCCCGAATAGGAAAAAATAGGTATTGGACTTTGCACCATTCTACTGCAACTGTACCCATTACTTAACCCTTTTCACAATCTGTGTTATATAATTAAATATGGAGAAATAATATCTTTACATACCAGTATTATTAATGAGTAAACACTGTACTATTGATGTTTTCTATCAGTAAAAAAAAAAAAACATGACACAAATATGTGTACAATTATTCTTATAGCTACATTTTTTTATCTTATCTCCAATGCTTCATTTTGGCACTTTGCACCGTTCTACTTTAAAGTAGCCAATTTCTCTTAGACTCGGAACAGACTATTGAATTTCGTACTGTAAAGTGAGTAAATCGAATAGGTTATAATGATGATGATAATGAAAATCAATAATAATAATAATAATAATAATAATAATAATAATAATAATAATAATAATAATAATAATAAATATGCACCAACACCGCATTTATTCTCTAGAACTTCAAACTATGCCTGTGGAAAGCAAAAGGACACACCGTTCAGTTAACAGTGTTTGATAAGTTGTGAGAATTATAACGCACATAATAAAAAATGTAAACAAAACTTCAGTTGTCTTTTATTTGTTTTATTAAGTGCATTAAGTATGCTAACTAGAATGAATAACACAGTTATTCAGTTTCCCGAAATCAGATCATGCAATGGACCACTGAACACTGTAATAAGGGACGTATTTTTCTCTCTGCGAAACTCAGATACGTTGTCCTTCATAGATTCGTGTTGGTATTATTTTTATTTTAAAGAGAATCCATCTGACTTTCATGATTCTGAGAAGTGTATTATACCTAAAAAGTCAATGTTCCGGCTTCTGATCTCCTTGAGGCATGAGATCCAGCTGCAGGCTCAAGAGAAAAGGAAAACTGATACATCATGCAGTAGCTCCGTGACGAATTCATTATAAGGTTTAAACACGAGAGATAAAATAAACAAGGTGGAATTCAAATACTCCGTAGTTGTACGGTAGAACAACAAATACATGTCAGTGTTACAACGAATAGGCGTAGAAGACGATTTTGTGAATATTTTGGACGTTTCGTCTAAACTTTTTCGATGGGCTAAATTGGCAGCATTAGCCTACTTTCCATTTAACGTAATTTTGAAGTACAAGGACTGTTCAGGGGTAATAGGGTGGTACTAAAGAGGTAATGGAACAATGGTAGAATGATAACTACGTCTTCCTCTTTGTGAACCAAAGATCTTAAGTACCTATATACCAGACAATGCAAGAAGTCAAAAAGAGAATAGCAATGGCAAATGAAGCTTTTAATAGAAAAAGGAGCATTTTCTGCGAACCTTTGAGAAAGGAACTAGCGAACTGCTTTATGTGTAGTGTGACATGCATGAAGAGGGCGAAGCATGGATATTACGACTTTGGCGATTATTCTTCATGCCTCCTTCCCATTATCCCTTTTTTACCTTATCCTATCCTGTAGCCCCTTTTACGAGAGCTTGTTTAATACTATCATCATAGTCTAGTATATACAGTCACGAAGCTCAATGCGTAGAGAATATAATCCATAGATAGTTGCTGACCACTAGGATCGCTACTATCGCCTTATCACATACAATGTGAAACAGTACCGGCACAGTCTATTGTTCCTAGTACCCTCATCAACTCAAGCTTCGTGACTGTATATACTAGACTGTGCTATCATTCTATATATCGCTTCTTGTGTTGGTTTTTCTTGTTCATAGTTGGCTCTGCTTTACCTCAGAGTTACTAATTTATTCTGTGTAACTCGCTCTTATATATGCCACATACTAAACGCGTCTGATTTTTTGCAATTTGAGTGATAGTTGGTCATGTGAGACTCGTTGAGCTGACTGATTTTTTTAATGTATGAGCGTTCGGGACTTCGATCCTAGTGACTTGCTGAGCAGTGGATGACGCAGAGAGCTACTTGCGGCCCGGCGGGAGGTAGGCTGCAGCCCAATTCATCATCGTTTTTTGTCCTAAAAATTGAAGTACACAAAACAAGTGAACATCACAAGCCGGCATTAGAGATGGTACGACTCATCATCCGACACTCTAGCTAGCAATCCACAGTGTAAAGAATGTCTGAAATATGTGTTAATAAATTCACAATGCAACTCAGGAATTGTCTTCGGTAAAAACTGTTACCTACATAAAATCTAGAGCACAGTATTGAAAATGGTCAAATTGTTTGACACTGTGACAAAAGGAGACTAGTTTGTAATAAAAAATGTAGAGGATTAGAAATGGGCAAAATAACTCTATTAGATTACAGTATGGTAAGGCTATTAAACAGAAAGGTAGCCTAAACCAAAAATATGTTCACTGTTGGCATATGACTGTGAAACAAATGAATTCGGGTTCAAAACCTAGTTGGGGCAAATTACATGGTTTTGAGATTATTTCCGAGATTTTCCCTTAACCAATTGAGGCGGAATTGCTGGCTAACTTTCGGCGTTGAATTTGGAACTCATTTCGCCATCATATATTCACATGACATCGTCAGCGAGTTATATTAGTACAAAAGCGTAACCATTCGGCTATAAGCATTATCCGAACTCCGCGCCGCTGGCTGGTGATTAGATTGGTCTGGGGACGAGTGGGATTGCCCTCTCTAAACATGCGTACGCAGCGAATCTTAATGTAATCAGCCGGTGTGAATTGGGAATGTGCCCAGTTGGAGGATTAGATCAATAGATCTTCTGAGTCGCAGTGTCCATTCCTGAAATTCAAATTATAAATAAGAACTGTAAAATAATGTAATATGCCTGGCTGACAATATGTGCTTCAAGTGTAAAATGAAGTATGATACTTTTTTTACATTTTGATGATGTTGAAGTTTTACACCGGTTTGTGGTATATCGATATTGAGTGTGGATTTGTGGAGAATCAGGTAAGTGTAAAATTAAGTATGATACTTGATTACATTTTACTAAAGATTATTATTTTTTGGTCCTACAGAATATATATGTTATGGTAACAATTAATATTAGAGGAAAAAAATTCGCTCCGGCGCCGGGGATCGAACCATTGAGCTACGCCGAAGTCCAATCCACAATAGAGTCCTGCAAAACCGGTTTTAATAGAAGAAACTTACATAGTGCTACTGAACGCCTGGCGTTATAGGCAGTATACGAAGTACACCTGCTTGCGTACTGCCTCAGTATTCGGTTTAACGAGTATTCGAGTTGATTCGATCTCTCTGAGGGTGGACGGCTCAGGCATATAAAATGAAGATCACAGTGAACCATCCAGATATTATAGCTGCGGATCATCAAGAGGAAGAAACAGCATGCAGCGTGACACTACAGACGTTGTAAAGCGTGAATTGCGGAAAAAAACTTTCGGTATCCACAAATTACCAAGGTTGTAATTTTTGCTTACACTAGAAAACTGAATTATATATATATATATATATATATATATATATATATATATATATATATATATATATAATTTATTTCAAGAAATAGTCTGCCCAGGCATCCTGGGTTGCCAAAAACACAGAATAACACACATATAAGAATAGTAATGATTACAGTAAGATAGATGAGCCAAATTTAAATGTGAACTAGGAGCTTAAGTTTAAGAAATAATAAATTTGTACATATATTTGTAACAATCACACACTAACGAATAGAAAAGGGGGGGGGGTATTATGATATTCCGTATAAATGATTTTTCAGAATTGCCACAGACCCTTTAATGGTTGAAGTAATTATTTTTGGAATGATGTCATGGATTCCAAATGTTTTGATAGTGTTTACAGTTGATCGTGGGATGGTGCCCCTCGCTCCGATCATTAAACCATGTACTTCCCAGGTGCCTTCCATCTGATATTTTTCTCGAAAATACGGAATAGTAGGCTCATAAATTTGTTGTTTTTCTTTGTTGACCTCGGATGGTTGGGTCTGGCTCATCTCAAATCTAACAGTTGGGTCCAGTATAAAGCCTTTACTATTAGTCTTGTCTAGAGCCACGATGTCCGCTCTTTTAATTCCGCCGCCTTCAGACGCAACGCAGTGCACCTCTTCATGGACCTCGAAGGATTTATTTCTAAGGGCTTGTGCTATTAGTTTTCGGATGTTATGATGGCGTGAATTTCTCAGGAGTTCTCCATGCTGACAGGATCCTAGGACGTGTGCTAAGGTTTCAATCTCGTTGCAGTATCTGCAACGGAAACCGTCCAAGGATCTCCCATGAAGACTTCTCACTGGTGCTACGTTAGCATTCATCTTAATTGCGTCCCGCCATTCAGAGGAAGATAGACCCTCCTTAGAAAAAATCCATTTATTTCCGGGAGTATATTCTTGAAATAAAATAACACCTTTTCCTTTATGTGGAAGCGCACACCATTTGTCGTACTCTTGTTTCCTAAGATTTTGTCGTAGTTTATGGACATTAATGTTACTTATATCCAGATCTTCAGGTGGAATTTTTAACTTCCTGGAACATACTTTCTTTTCTGCTGCTATGTTCCTTGTAGAAACGACAAGAGGATTCGAGGTTCTCAATAATGTGTTGCAAATATTGAGATGCTGTAAATATGCTTCCCATTGAGCTTTGAAAAGGCTGAGACCCTTATATTTACGTTCGGTGTACAACATCGCGTCGGGCGTGTCTCCTGGCAAACATAAAATTTCCTTCACCGAACTTTTAATTAACTTATCCACATCTTCGAGAAACCGGTCAGAAAGCTGGTGAAGGGGAGCATTTTGAAGAGGATAAACAAGTATAGGCCAAATATACATATTTAAAACATTGAGTTTTTGTTCTGGTTTCAGAAGATAAGTAGATGTTAAAGCTTGGATCTTATTATTTAAATTATTGATTACTTTGGCAATGTCAAACTTAATTTCATCAGAAAAATTAATCCCAAGGTATTTGATTCGTTCATCTCCATCAATACTATTAACAATTGATCCTCCAAGATTCAATGTCGTACTACTTAATTTTCCTTTCTCGATAACGATGGTTTGAGTTTTAGATTCATTTAGACTTAATCCGATCTGCTGTAATGACCGTTTTGTCATGGTAAATATTTCAGATGCAGCAATTGTACTTTTAGCAACAAGTGCAATATCATCCGCAAATCCTAATGTTACTACATTATTTAGATCCGATACAAGGTCATATCCAAATTCTTCAGCCACACTAGGCTCGGATAATTCATCAAAAATGTGGTCTATGCTGAGATTAAAAAGCATTGGGGAAAGAGGAGCGCCTTGCATAACACCTTGTTTAAACGGTATGGGTTTTGTTTTATGGATTCCAACCTCTATCTGGGTTTTATTTCTACACTGTAAATTTATAATTAAATCCTGTAATTTTTGGGGAAGGGCAGAATTGTGAATGACAGATTCCAAATGCCGATGTCCAACAGTATCATAAGCTTTATGCACATCAAGAAACAAGATGGTGACATCTTCTTTTTCGATTTTGGCCTTACGAAGAACTGAATTAAATATAGAGGCATTAATCTGTGCACCAGCAGTAGATACAAATCCTCGTTGGTTTTCATTAAATTCTACGTATTGTTGCATTCTTGAACAAAGACACCTCTCCAAAACTCTTCGAATTACTGAACAAATGGTTATAGGTCGATAATTATTTGGGTCCTTTTTTTCTCCACCTTTATATATAAGAACAGTTCTAGCTTTCCGAAAAAAATTAGGTACCCAATTGTGTGATAACATTTTAGTTCCTATTAATGCTAAAATTACTGCAACTTTTTCACATTTAATAGTTCGCATCAATATTTTATCTGGTCCTGCAGAAGTGTCAATCGAAATACCTTGCATAGCTTTAAGAATTTCTTCCTTACTAACAGTATCCAGAAATTTGTTGTTAATATCATCTTTGTCAACTTCAGTAATATGGTTCGGATAATTATCCAAGTGATGGTGGTTTACATTATTAAATTTATTATTAAACGTAGTTTCAATCTCATTTACCGGAATACTTAAAGGACATTTCTTTGGTTCAAATATTCGACGAACTGCTTTCTTTCTTTCTTTGGTTATAATATAGGAATTGTGTCATCTGGTAATTGTATTTTTGTAGTCTGACTTGCTTTTCTCGTTTGGATTTCCTTTGCGGATTTGTGGTTTCAGTATAGTGTCTATTATTATTTTTGAAGTCACCACGTCTGCGTGCTAGATAATACCGCGTGGCGGGGTGTTTGGGGCCTGGGAGAAAATGATGAGCAGTACCAAGAAAATATTTGAAATCTTCCGTATATTTTTGAAAGTTTTCCTCGTCCATATTACTCTGAAAAATTTGAATCCACTCATCCAAATTTTGTTGAAACCCATGAACATCATTTTTGTCTGAAAAATTCTCACTCTCGAGATTAGGGAGTGGTATCTCCGGTATATCAAGGGAAACATTCTGATTATTAGAATTATAACTAGAACATAGATTAGTACGAAATTCTTCCGGATGAGCTTTAGCAATATGCTGCTTAACACCTTTGAAAAATTTATTACAATGAGGACAGATGTTAAGTGCAGTTGACCGTATACCATGAGCCACTTTCATGTGCTTATGAATACCCCTTTTATCATACAACTTTTTGCAATAAATACATCCAATTTTATTTTGTCGTAATGATGAATCATTATCATCAGGTTGATTAGTAGCACTAATATGTGTAGAAATATCGTAAGGATTTTCTGCTGCTGCTGGGGTAATATTCAGCGAAGAATCTTCTGATGTGTGACATCTCGAAATGTGGGTATTGATGCCTCGATGAGTAAAAGATTTATCACATAAAGTACAAGTGACAGAAGAAGTGTTAGTAAAATCAAATGCAGTAGACAGAGGGATGTTGGTTGACATCACTGATAAATTAAACTAAAACGCGTAAATAAACTACACAAAAACGAAATAAAACGAATTAATGTTTGTAAGCACTGTTGCTATGTAAAATCAACAAGCCTATAAAGTCACTAGAAAACACACTGAATTTCTTGAAGATTCACATGATGAAAAACTTTCCTAATATACACATGAACAAACGAAATAAGAAAGTCTTCGGATAATCAAGAATTAATCCAGTTAAGGATATTAATCACATAATAAACGTTTGAAATGAAAGAGCACACATTGATCAAACCATGTTAACTTTTGCTTAAAAAACAGTAAACTCAATCAATAGTAAAACTAAAACAAAAACAACTTTATATCTTCTGAAACATACTACAACCAATGCTTTTAGTATGTTTACTATGACTAGAGTCTAGCAACTAATTTTCGAGCAATTGAACTCTAAATGAGTTGTCAATCATCTGGCCACTGTAGAAAAGTCGAACCACAGCTATGACAAATACTATCTATGGCCCACTTTGACATGCTTGACCTAGGGAGACAGACCTGAGTTCGTTGACGTCTTACATCTGTATTACAAGAAGAAAAGGCAGTGTGCAACTAGCGGCGATGTTGCCAGACTGCTGAAACTTTCAACTCAATTTTCTAATAACCGTGCATTTAATCACAAAACATAATATAGGTTTCCTATTCATTTAAGTGAACCTTATCGCCCCGTTCAACCTACAGGGTTATTTCACTTCTACCCTATATATGAATAGCTACTGTTTTGGAGGAATGCATTTAGAGTTATAATGAAATGCATATGGTTATTTAATTTTATGTTTTGTGATTAATTGTAATTATATTTTGGATTTATTTACTTATTGTATATCACATTATACATTATGCTTATTTCATTTTCTACATACTAAATTGGTAGAAAGATTACCAAACAACTCCAGCCTCTCTAGCAACACTTATGAAACCAATATTGGCCATTCCATTAATAAATGTTCCCACCGAGCTTAACTTTAGACTAGTAAAACAGATTTATTAATAAATAAACACAAGAAGTCAACTCTGACCATGTAGTCTATGATAATAGGTCCTAATAATAATTGTGAACATCAAATAATTAATATTAGCACGTGTGTACATAAAATAGTTCTTTGAATGCCACTTGTTTTCTCTGAAGTAGATCCTTTCTATGCAGAATGATTTGTTTCTAAAACTGGCTATTCTTTTGTTATTCGTAGTTTATAAATGTGTAAATTATACTTATTTTGTCAGAACAACTACCATTAGGAGTAATCGATTGTTAAAAATAACATTACTGTTTATCTTTTTAAATTGATTTCATATAAAGTAAATATTGCAATTGCTTTGATTAATTAAAAAGCATGCAACTATTGTTTTAGAGGTAGGCCTATACATTTTTTTTAGTTTAAAGTACAAACGCCATAATGGACTGTACTTATTTCATATTTTGTTTTATAATGAATTGTAATTATATTTTTGAATATGTTTACATTATGATATTTCACATTATACATTACGTCTATTTCCTTCGATGTCACTGTGTCCATTGTTCATTTATTTGTTACTAGTCAAATTACTGCAAGTTCGAAATACAAAAATGAATGTATTAAAGTGTCAAATTATTTGTATTCCTATTTGAAGCAAACATATTTTTGTAATTAAACAACATAAATATCCTTCAATATTATTACTCTGTTTATATACTGAGAAAATGTTAGAGTTATTGTATGATGAAATGCACCTGGTGTTATTTGGAGATCGTATTTTCTTCCTCCTTCCCATTTCTTTCTGTGTGAGATTTGTGTTCTAAATAATTCGCGATCTTACATGAACTTATGTAATATCGATTATTGGGTTATACAAATCGAACAAGATTCCAGTCAATACATGAAGAGAAAGAGTTAGGACATGATCAAATGATGCAGTTATGACATACTGTTTAACGCTGGTATAGAAAAACGCCAGCTATGAAGCGTTTATTGGTAAAAAAAAATATATGCATGGCTTGTGCACGTCTTGTTCTGTGTAAAACTATAACATTGTTTAACATATCTATAAGCAACTTTTATTAGTAAAACTCTAAAAGTTTAAAATATAAACGATACTTATAAAGTTACTGCAAGTTCAGAATAATAAAGAAAATATATGTGTTATAGTGTCGAATCAACTGTAAGAATACTTGCAAACACTTTTTTTTTTTCAATAAGACAACGTAAATTTCCTTCAATTGTTACTCCGGTTGTGTACTCGAAAAACGTCAGTTTCATGTAAGTGCGCCTGGTGTTCTGTCTACTCTGCAATACACGAGGCGTAACCGCTCGACAACCGAGTATCCGTTCCGATGTTCATCCTAGCCGGTTGTAGCTCCGACCGGTCGAATCTAAACCGGTTGTAAGCGCTGTTTTGCAGGTCTCTAATCCACAGCACCGGATCGAACTCCCCTCCTCCAGTGTTTTTCTCTTTGTGGTCTGACTCCAAGTTGGACATGTATGTCGACATTTTATGAAGTCAACTGCCATTATACAAGGAGCGCACTCAGTTGAGTGACTTGGTGGCCGGTATTCCATAGTATATGCATAGTAATCTGTACAGAAATATGCACTGTTGCTAGAACCAAAAAAATAATAATCGTTAGCCTAAATTCTTCTAGTAACAGTACATATTTCTGTACAGATTACTGTGCATATACAGTGGAATCCCGGCCACTAAGTCATTCAACTGAATGAGCTCCTTGTATAATGGCAGTTGACTTAATATAAAATGTCAACATACATGCCCAACTTGGAGTCAGGCCACAAAGGGAAAAAACACTGGAGGAGGGGAGTTCGATCCGGTGCTGTGCATTGGACTTCGGCATAGCTCAATAGTGAGAGCGCTTGGTACGTAGAAACAAGGACCCGGGTTCCATCCCCGGCGCCGGAGCGAATTTTTCTCCTCTAATATTAGTATTAAATGATTACATTTTGCTGATGTTGAGTTGTTACACAGATTTGTGGTATATTCGATGTTGAGTGTGGGTGGGTGGAGAATGAAGTAGGCTAAGTGTAAAATGAAGTATGATGCGTATTTACATTTCGATGTTGAGATGTTACACCGGTTTGTGGTATATAGATGTTGAGTGTGGATGTTTGGAGAATCAGGTAAGTGTAAAATGAAGTATGATATTTGTTTACATTTTGTTGCTGTTGAGTTGTTACACCGGTAAAACACTATAAAATAAACAAACACAAATGACTGAAATAACCAGAGTCCGAATCGAAACTGAAAAGATCGACAAAAAGAGGTACGCTAGTTGTTTAATACTTAACAATTTCTTTATAGTAAATTGCATGTATCCTTAATACCGATATGTCACTATAGAACTTTCTACCAATATAGGTAAAGTATCCTACATGAATTAAGTACTGTTATAAAAATCTTAATAACTTATACTACAATATGAATAGGAACTTTTACTACGGGATACTGCTTCACTCGACATTGTTGTCTTTTCTTTAGTTTAATACATGTTTTAGTCTACACCTGTGGAGTAGCGGTTAGCGCGTCTGACCTCGAAACCAGGAGGCCCGGATTCGAATCTCGGTCGGGGCAAGTTACCTGGTTGAGGTTTTTTCCGGAGTTTTTTCCTCTCAACCCAATACGAGCAAATGCTGGGTAACTATCAGTGCTAGACCCCGGACTCTTTTCACCGGCATTATCACCTTAATTTCATAACTTATATTGTATTGTATTGTATTGTATTGTATTGTATTTATTAACATTCCATGGTATTCATACATTGCTTCACAACTAGAATATGGAACAAGTCAAAAAACTTAATACTACTATTGGGTGTTAATTTATAGTCACAGTCTAGTTGAAATATATACAGAAGAAGTTTACAATATAATGTACTAGTACAACACAAAGTTTTAGTATCAATTTCCTGAAGCATTGTTGAATGTCATGAATTCACCTACTGAATAGAAGACGTGAGAAATTAGGTACTTCTTTAATTTCGTCCTAAATAATCTTAACCCATTACTGCATAGCGTCCTAAAGATAGGACGTGCGTAAAATACTGATTTCTATGGAACTTCTTCTGATTTAATACAGTTGGGGGCACTGTTTAAAAAGGTAAATTATTACATTGTATTATAGTGTTGCAGTGTTTGAATTCCGCGCGAACATTTGTTCATACCAACTTGAGATGTTGATACAGCGTTGTAAAATAACTCAATAAAAGAAAATAAACAAATACACGCTTTAACATCTGTGGTCATATAGTAGGTTTTCTAGGAACTGTGGGTATATCAGTAAGCCGTATTTACTAATTACTTTTGATTTCCTGTTTCTATTGTGTGTTTTTGCAGATGGCTTATGTTCATATAACTGATCTGTTGTCTTGTTCCGTGCGCACATCAACGAGTCAGGCTATCTTCCATTCATTAATGTTTGTGTGTCCTATTTGGTCCTCAATGAATGCAGGTATTTAAACTATAAATGACGACATAAAATACCGGTTTTCGATGTATTTTATCGGTAAAAATAGAGGTTTTAATAATATCAGTTATACAAATGTAATGGTATAAAAGTAACTTAATACCGGTATTATGTCGAAACCTAAGTAATTTCAGCATTCGATCACTAGTTATTAGATCTTAGCCATATCGTGCAAGATGATTTTAACAAAGACTCGAGGAAGGACAAACATACAAAAATATAGGTAAGCGGGAACATTCGGGGACGAAGAAATTAAAGTTAGCAGCAGGAGATGTTTTTCTATGGAATACAAAGAAAAATAGAGTGAAGGTTGGCAGCTTACGTTCCACAACCACGTCAGGGATCACCTGTGACTGGCTGAACGTTTGACAGCTGCACATCGAGCAGGGAAGAGACTGAGCTTCCTGTCTGGAGTGACGATGCGAGGGTAACATGGCGGATCCATGAAGGAGCGTGCCGCATCCATCACGCGCCGCACGTAATATCCGGCTTCTTGCTAAACTCGAGTTAATTTAATGCTGAGCAAATTAAGCGTTACGCTGATTGAATAAGCCGCCCACAACGAGAGAAATTACCGCATTGTGAGAAAACACAGACACGTTTTACGTAATAACCAACGAACAAAGGAAGCCGCATGCCTACAAACCGGTATTCACGCAGTTCATTATTGTTATGTGTCTGTAAGGATCGTGTTCTCTCATCATCGTGTATAAATGAGGGTTCTGAAAGATGGAAGAAAGAAGCATTTTCTTAGTTCAAAAGTTGTTCTCAAACTTCTGTGATTTGTAAAGTAATTGTATGGATAGGAATATAGTATTCATTTTGCACCGATTCATAAAAAGTAATTGTGTATTTAACCGAGAAATATACATACATACTTACATACATAAACAAAATCATGTACTGATCCATCATTTCTGTAACCATCCATTCGTGCACCCATGTATCCACACATCCATATATCTGTAAACCGGAGGTAAAGGGCACTATGTCACAAATATTGAATTTTGCAGGACAGCTAAATGACACGCTACAGGATAATTACAAGATAAGAGAGAAGCACTTAGTCCCGCGTAATGGAGATAAATCTCGGACCACATTGAGAATCGATCCACGGACTACTTGATGGGCAAGAGCACTCAGTCATAACAGTGAACAAAAAAAAAAAAAAAAAAAAGATACTTTATAACTTAAAAATCGGCATGTGAGAAATTCTTTCTTTGCAGAACATTCTAACTACGGTACATAAAAATGCTAATTAGAAATATTGATTAATTACAATGGTTAAGTAATATTGCAGGAAACAAAAATCTTACTCCGCAGCCATTCTATTTGCTACATATATCACAAAATTTGCCCGAATTGGAACCTCAGTCTCTTTGGGGAAATTATATTCACTCAAACATGTAGGCTATTTATTCATCCATTCATGAACATATAAAAACAAAAATACACACAAAAACAAAACACACATGAAACCAAAAAAAAAAAACACACAAACATACATACGTACATACATACATACATACATCAGTACATACATTACATACACACATACATGAACTCATGTACTAATCATTTCTGTAACCATCCATTCATGCACTCATATATTTACATATCCATATATCCAATCATATCTGTACACCAGAGATACAGGGCACTAAGTCACAAATATTGAATTTTACAGGACAGCTAAATGAAACGCTCTTTACCTCGATACCATAACGACACAGTGTTTTTTCCAACTGGCTAAATGGCCTATTATTATTCGTACAAGATAGTGCTTTGCACCACTGAAAAGAGCACTAAATGCACAATAAAAATATATTCAACACCTCAATTGCGTACAAAATGGACATAGTGCCTTTTACCTCCGGTGAACAGATATGTACGTATCCATCCATCCATCCATCCATCCATCCATCCATCCATCCATCCATCCATCCATCCATCCATAGCTCGATACCTACATCCTAAAGGAAATTTGACTTTTTAATTCTGTTACTTAACGACGCTGTATCAACTACTACATTATTTATCGTCGCATGGTGTTTGGCGAGGATTTGTCATAGGTTACCTGACCGTTGGGGAAAATCTTGGAAAAGACCCAGTCAGTTAATCAGCCCAAGCGGGAATCGAAACCCTGCCCGAGCTCAGCTCTGGAGCAGCAAGTAAAAGAGCTACCGCTTGAGCTGCGCTGGTGGCTTGCATTTTTTTTGAACCGAAAATGAAAATAAACGTGATGGACGATATTCTCTACTCCGAAAATATCTCAATGTAACTGTGTCATCTGGAATCCTAGAGATCAGATTTATTCTACTAGAATGAAAGTAGGCTAATAATTAATAAGAAAAATGAGAAAAATGTAACAAGAAGGTAAGTGAATTAGACAAAATGAAGAAAGAGATATATTTTAGAGGAAAGGAACATAGGGAAGATAAAAATACAGGCGACGAAGGAAAGTAAAGTATCTCAACTTACGGGTTCAGGCATAAACAAGTGCCCTTACTCTATGCTTGAATTTCAAGGAAATTTACATGAAAGTTGACGTTCGTAGACATCATACACTGTATATTTGGGAACGGGTATTCTCAAGTCTCTAATGTACGTGCAGTGCGCAACATCACGTCGAATTTAATGTTTTCAGAGGTATTATTTACCGTAATGTGATTATATCGCCATACTGCACGTAAGGACGAACAATATTTTTACTGCCACGGGGCACCAAGCAGAAGAAGCATCGCGAGGCCTGCTATGATCGAACAATGAGGTTAATTACACTGACTTGTAATTCAAACCCATACTCATGACCATAACAAACGTGTTACCATGGATGAGTATATAGTTATTGGCGTATAGCTCAAAGCAATTGTCGTTTAACATTAATTCTTGCGTTGCATTCGTCAGATACTTATTATCCGTACAAGGGAACATCGCAACACAACAGAATATGTTAAAACATGTGTACAGCATTTAAGACCCCATACTTAATATAGAATTAGTACTGTTCATACTGGAAAAGCCTGCAAGGCTGCTGTAATAACACAGACTACAATTTCACATAATGAACTCGTAGTAACGTCAAGAACCTTTAAAGTCTTTGTCAGTATTGTTAGCAGAACTGAATTCCTAGAAATGAGTATCGTAAGTAATAACACGACACAATGAGGAATGTTTATGAAGAAAAATAAATTATACATTTCTTACAGTATATTTAAAATAATAGTAGGAAATTATATTACTAAACGAATTAAGAAATTTAAATTATTAATTAGGATGCATGTTATTATACTCAGAGAGTTAAATTTGATCCGGACTTCATTTAATCCTAAAAATTACATGACATATTCTATCATGATTATTTAAAAATGATCCCCCAGCGTATTGATACATTTCGTCTGCGACCACGGAGCATAGTCATTATTTCTTCTTGAAAAAATAGGCTATGTAGATATTTTCGCAATTTACCACCAGGTCATTTGTTGGAAATGTTTTGCTTTCTCAGCTTCCTTCAGTGTTCGAAATAAGTGACAGTCTCACGGGGATGAATTCTAGCTATACGGAGGATGTGGCAGCGCTTTCCAGCCAAGTTCATTAAGAGTATCTTGCTTGATTTTTTTGTCGAATTCATTGTTTGTTTATCTAAAAGAGATATAGAAAAATAGAAAATAATTTTGTATAACGAACTAAATCTATATTGAATTATTATAATTAAATTGTATTTTAATCCAAGAAATAGAGTCCGGGTCAAGTTTTAATAATCCACGTTTATCGATAAGAGAGATCAGACCAAGAATAAGAAATAGTATATTAATATAAACATACATATGATAAAATGACACTGAAAAGTTGTTTTTAGGAACAAATTTGCAGAAAAGACGCTTGTTATAAAATTTATAAAGTAGTATCTATAATAAACCATGGTTACAAGTTATTGGACAATTTCAGAAGGCTATATTTTCACCAATATTGAACATAAATACATGATCTTACCACGATTTGAAAGAGGAAAGCTTGAAGTTTTATACTGACCTTAGATGCACTCGATGTGAACCCCATGATGGGTAAAACCGCAGACGTCCAGGCAGTGATCCCATTCTTGCCAAACCTCTCAAACATGTCTTATGTGACGTTCCTGATTGCTGTGTTAATGAGCCTTCTCAATTCTGCCAACGTCGCTGGAAGAGGAGGTATGTAAACATTGTCCTTGACTTAACCCCACAGAAAGAAATCATACATTGTGAAATCCGGTGAACGCGGTGAACATGTGCAGAAGGTGCTATTTGCGTCAGTTGCACGACCAATCCATCGACGTGGTAGGTGTTGATTTAGGAAAATTGTCTAATTTCACAACTCACGGATGAGGAGGAACAGAGGTTCATTTTTTAACAAGGCGGAATCCCTTCACATTGGTATACGAAGATCCGGAGGTACCTAAATCAACACCTATCAGGTCCATGGATTGGTCGTGCAACGGACGCAGACAGCACCTTCTGCACATGGTCATCCCATTCACAGTGTGTGATTTCTTTCTGTGGAATTTCGTCAAGGCCAATGCTTACATACCTCCACTTCCAGCGACGTCACACAAGACATGATTGACAGAGTTTGACAAGAATGAGGTCACCGCCTGGACATCTGTCGTATTACACGTGGGGCTCACATCGAGTGCATCTAAGGTCAGTATAAAATTTCAAACTTCCCTCTTTCAAATGGTGATAAGATCATGTATTTATGTATGTATTCATGTATTTATGTCTTTTTTAAGGTGTTTGCCAGCTTTCCTTTTGAACTCGCAAAAGCATTGTGCCTCCTGACCTCAAAGACGACTACAGGAGCGTCCTTCTTTGTACTAACATCAAAGTTCGCCGACTGTCAAAGACTGTTATGGTCGAGGCAACTCTAATCATCCCGAACGTGTTGCTATTTTACATACTACTGCCGGACTTTGTGAAATGTACTTTGTTTTAAGTGAGATTCAGACACCGGTATGAAAAGAAGAAAAGAAACCCCTTCAAAATATCAACTTTGGTTTATAATAATCGATGACATCACAAAAATATGAAATAGAAGGTGTTAAATTTGTAAATCACAGTCTCATTTGTTTAGATAGTGCCAAGAAAAAAATGTAAAAATATGGCACAATGTTCAGGAGGAAGTTTGAGAGTTCTAGTGTAAAATCCGCTATCCAACAATAATGGCCGAAATTTGTTAGTCCTACGGTATCGTAAATTATTTTCTAAATCTCCAAATACTGAAACTGTAAAAGCAGTTCTTATTCAGAAGCTTTTTATTAATTTGATAAGGGTTAGAGATGCTTATATGAATCTATTCTGGTTTCTCCCTGCTATGTTTAGATCTTGGTCTGGGGAATTCTGTAATTATTTGTCTAACAAATGTTTATAGTTATTTAATCCTTT
Source organism: Periplaneta americana (assembly GCF_040183065.1). Lineage (NCBI taxonomy): Eukaryota > Metazoa > Arthropoda > Insecta > Blattodea > Blattidae > Periplaneta > Periplaneta americana. The sequence goes on along the minus strand of NC_091118.1, from coordinate 92,821,483 downwards.
ACCTACCAACCGACTGCTGGTCTCATGTCCAAACGCGTCCGCAAAGTTGAACTATCGTCCAATTAGTACGGAGCATGATGATACACCTAGTCGTTATGATTGGCTTATAAAACCTTATTTCGCTAATCACTGATGCTGAGTGGGAACGGTTCAATCTACTGGCCTAAATTTAATGACTATTTTTTCTCTAATCCGTATTGCTAGTCAATGGCATGACTCCAGATCATACAAAACGGCTGCGGGATTCAGTCATTTATGAACATACGAGCAAAAGTAGGTTCCGCCCACGACGTTCCTACCATACACGATGAATTAAATCTATTTACTCAAGAGTGTAATACAACATTTTTTATCCAACAACTTTTAGGAAATCGTTACCGATCGAGGTGGTTTAGTGGTAACGTACTAAACTCGCATTTTGGAGGCCTGGAGTTCAAATCCCGTGTGCTGCCAATATAACTGAGGTATTTCATGGTTTCCTTGAGTCAGCAAAAGCAAAAGATGGATTGGAAATTTACATACCATGATTCATCACAATCTTAATCGCTGTTATCATAATCATTAAAAATTGATAATAGTCGAATATAAGCCATAGGCTATAGAAGGTTAGTAAAACGTCTCGCATCACCTAAATAACTTTTGAAGCATGGGGTTCAGTGACGTGAAACTCGGTGTGAGGTGATAGCCGTATACTTAGAACTCAATAATGGTATTATAGAGTTTTTTTCTACTTCCGGTTTAACTGGAAATAAGTCCAACTTTCTTATTTTAAATGGAATACCCAACATACAGTATGTTTATATTTTTCAATTATACTCATTAAGAGCTTTTCAAAAAGTATCCATACTAGATACTTCTGTACAAATTAATTGATGCTAATTCAAGAAAACAGAAAGTGTATCGAATAATAAAATAATAAAAAGCTTCTTCCTTAAAAACACTAAAACAAAGCTAGCGCACCGTCTAAATTCTGTGTTCGAACTGGTTGCCTTCAGCTGCTTGACAATGTGCAGTCGATCACAGAAACCATTTAAGAGAAGACCTAACAAGCTTTAGGAATATCTTCCACCGCTTTCATTATTCGATACTCCAGATTTAAGTTGTTGGTTTTTTCTCGATATACTACTGACTTCAAATGGCCCCACAAAAAGAAATCCAAAGGCGACAAATCTGGGGATCTTGCTGGTCACTCTATGTAACCTCTCCTATCAATCAATCGTTCTATAAAAACTTTATCCAAGTGCAAACGAACATTCTGTTCATTGCGAGCTGGAACTCCATCTTGTTGGAAATAGATGTCATATCTGGTTAGCCTACGGTTGACTGGAACAAGTTTGCGATAGTCGGTACTACGTGATTTCAAAGGAAATCCAAATATCTATTAGTGTTTCTCTAAAGAAGAAAATACTAATGAATATGATCATCAACAATACCAGCCCAAACATTAAGTTTCTGTGGATACTGCGTGTGGTTTTCCTCCAACTATTGTGGATTTATGTCTGTCCAATATCGGCAGTTGTGTCTGTTGACAAATCCATTCAGGTAGAATGTGGCTTAATCTGAGAATACAATTTACCTAAGAAAAATTGCATTGTTAAAAGAGGAGATGAGTGAAATTTTGGCCTTTTTTGGTCAAAAATTTGTTTTTCATTTTATTGCATGAAATTAATCTATAGACCCCAATGTACGAGTCCGCAAAGTTTCAGCCCCCTGTGACGCTTGGAACTGTCATTAATTACGCCATATTATGTCGCTGCGCTCTTTAAATTCCTAGCATGTAGACTTTAAAAGTGATTTTCTCAAATTAAAATTTTTGCTCCTTTTTATATATTCAAGATCTAAGGGCTTCTACAATTTTCAAGCTATCAAGCTGAAAATTTTTCTGCATGTTCTGTAAAGTATGGTTAACAAATTAGTATATCAGTTTTTGTAATATGTTAACTACTTTTTAAATTAAAAAAACAATTTGTATAACAATAGGTACTATAAAATTTAAAAAATAACTTTTGACAAAATAACTTGTTTGTCTATTCTAAGGACATATTTCTAAAATATAGATGCTTTTCTAGGTACATCAAAGATACTGTAATGTTTTTTTCTAGATCTTATACTTAAAAATTGTACGAGATAGATTGATTTTGAAAATATGCCCCAATTTTTATATAAAAGAACAGAACTAAGAAAATATCTGGGTGACATGCATGAAGATTTGTAGCATGTATATACTCTATATCATAAATGGAATATGTATGCTAAAAATTGTAACAGTCGTCGTCGCCCTCGGCTGCCAGCTCCGAAATATGGAAAGTATCTCGAGGATGGCACGTCGATGTCAATAATTAATTATATACACTGATTAATTTGGGCGCCAGCCTCCTCGAGATTACTCCGGTAGAGGTATGAGATTCCCAGGTCAGCTGCAAAAACGGTCGGGACATGGGGTTTGGGAGACGTGCTCGTAGGTTGAAATGATGTAGGCGCACACCAGAAGTTGTTGGTAAGAACTATGAAGACGTTTATTATTATTATTAAGTGTTCGTTTCAGATCAGCAGAAATGCGCGTCCAAGTGTATTATATCTCGCTCTCACTTCCCGCAAGTTGGTATACTAATTTCTGAGTTCACGTAATTATATATTTTGTACTATAAAACACCAGTAATATAATGGACAGTTGATAACGTGATGAGAGGAAAGAATTCAGACTTATAATAATAATAATGCAACACACGACTTCTTACTACACCCACTAAAAAATTCTAAGTCCGTAAATTGTTATACTTCCGAGTTAGGTTTGCCGAGAATATGTGGAGTTCGACCTCTCCGAACACTGTCTATCTGCCTTCTGTCTATCTGCCAAATCTATCCTCTACTTTCAACCACCAAACATAGAATTTCACCCTCCTATCTATATATCACGTGTCTCTATTAAGAATCCTGATTGGCCACGATTACACTTACGTCACTTAAGACGCGTTCTTCAAAATTGTTCGTTAACTAGAACATCCCCCTACTTCCGGCGTCCTGCCAATTCTCTGACATATACCAGATCATCTCTTTTGGAACCTGGCTTGGCGTCATCTTACTGACCACCCGCAGGCAAAGTCCATACATTCCCTCATCAGACAACTCCACGCCTGGACACATGTTTCCTGTCCCCCTAGCTTCCTTTCGGTCTTCCTGTCCACCTGTTACTTCCGTCTCAGATTCTGAAACTAACTTACACGTCCGCGCATCCTATCCATATAAGAATATTAACACGAAGTACTAATCTAATGAAAATCTCCTTATCCTATACGAGGAACCGTCTCAAATGCCCTCTCATAACAAAGAATATTCCCAATGGAATATTTGTTGTTATGAGACGTCCCAAAAAAAAAATACCTTCGCTACTAGTCTCCGGTGTCCCCTAATTAGTCACACTTGGATACACCTTTTGCTATGCTTATAAACAATGTACAAATTTACACTTACAATTATTACATATTTACAACTATTCACATGCATGAATCTATATACACACCTCACGCCTGCTTACATCTCACACGCCAGTTTAACTGACTTCTACCTGACATATATACAGCATCCAATCGTAACATTCAGGGCACATCCGAATACAATGGCGCTCTCTCACTCACATTCATGATCGGTTCCTTGATACATACTTAAACTCATAACATAGAAATAAGAATTATGAACCACAATAAAAATATGCTAAATAATACATAATACATTTTAAAATACCAATTAACCCTTTATATCATACTTCATACATTAGCTTCAGCCTTGAAAACACATTTACGTCCATAAAACCGAAATAATTATTAACCAGAATCAAAATTATACTAAACGATACACAATACTTCTGAAATACTAACTGACTCTATTTATCATATCTCATACACTAGCTGCAAACCTTGAATACACATCTCGAATAACGTCCCCTCAACAACTTTATGTCTCGAACTAAAAATGATGGTCTGGCACTTAATATTGATTCTAAAAAAATGGATACATATTCAAATCGAATCATTCAACCTCTACAAATGAATGAACATAAATGAAGTTAATTAAAAAAAATATTCTATCATTATTATTAATCATTATTAATTCTTATTAATATCATCTTTAAATTATTGCCACAGGGAATACTACTTATCGCATGATCTTATAAGAAAACACACAAAAACAACTAATTCTGAAGGTGGCAAAAAGAAAACAAAAGTAACAAAAAATTTTCCCAAGGTTAACATTTTCAGCACTGAAATCAGTTCTTGGTTCTAGTTGCTTATACCGCTCAAATACTACATGCACAAAACAAACACATTCTTATTTTTCTTATAATTAAAATCATATTATTTTCAACTTTACACAAATTCTCGTCCATTAACCTGGTACGTCGCCTGGATGTCTATCACGAATCGGATCGTCATTCTCCGAATGGGATCGTCTGCGGCCTTCCTCATAGGTCATTGTGCCATTCTTAAATTGACAGTTTATACGTGGAGACACGCTACTCCTCACATTAAATCTACCAGCATGCTTCCACTTAACTTTTTCTCCTCCTGCAGAAAAATGAGGCCTCCAATAGCCCTTCCTATATTCACTCCTTTGATCGTTGCAGTACCGCTTTGTACCATTGTTAGAAAATCGGTTCACAAAATACCGCGTGTCATTATTGTAGGGTTGTAAACCATGACCGCCAGCACTGTGTGGCCGGTCCCTGCTCCAACCGTCATTATGGTCATTGCTATTGTACCTTCTGTGGGGTGGGAAGGCTTCTTCTGCCCTCCGCCCCATGTTTGTGATGGTTTTAGCATTCTCTTTCTCGCTCCCAAACACATCAAACTTTTCGATTACTCTATTTACTTGCTCCCTGAATGCTCCATAACTTTCTAACACCTGGCTCTCTAACCTGATACTGTCCTCGGCTAGTCTATACTGCAATTCATTATTATTCTCATCGAGATTATCGTCCAATCCATTAATATCCATATTTATTTTACTTTCCACCTCATTATTATTTCCGGCTACCTTAATATTCAATTCCCCAATATTCTCATTAATATCCTCAGCTAATTTACTCTCCACTTCATTACTATTTCCTGCTTTCTTATTATTCACTCCATTAATATTCTCAGCTAACTTATCTTTCAGTTCAGTACTATTTTCATCTAGTTTCTCTTTCAACTCATTAATATTCACAGCTAATTTAATTTCCACTTCGTTACTATTCTCAACTAGTTCATTACTCAATTCACTAATATTCTCAGCTAACTTATCTTTCAGTTCAGTACTATTTTCATCTAGTTTCTCTTTCAACTCATTAATATTCACAGCTAATTTAATTTCCACTTCATTACAATTCTCAGCTAGTTCATTACTCAATTCATTAATATTCTCGGCTAACTTATCTTTCAGTTCAGTACTATTTTCATCTAGTTTCTCTTTTAATTCATTAATATTCACAGCTAATTTAATTTCCACTTCATTACAATTCTCAGCTATCTTATTATCCAATTCATTACAATTCTCATCTAGATTATCTCCCAATTCATCAATATCCACAGCTAATTTACTGCCCACTTCATTACTATTCTCAGTTATCTTACTACCCAATTCATTAATATTCTCCACTAATTTGTTCATCACTTCATTACTATTCTCGGCTATCTTATTATTCAATCCACTAATATCCACAATTAATTTACGTTCCACTCCATTACTATTCTCGGCTACCTTATTATTCAATTCACTAATATCCTCAATTAATTTACTTTCCACTTCATTACCATTCTCGGCTACCTTATTATCCAATTCACTAATATCCACAATTAATTTACTTTCCACTTCATTACTATTCTCGGCTATCTTATTATCCAATTCACTAATATCCACAATTAATTTACTTTCCACTTCATTACTATTCTCGGCTACCTCATTATTCAATTCACTAATATCCTCAATCAATTTACTTTCCACTTCATTACTATTCTCGGCTACCTTATTATTCAATTCACTAATATCCTCAATCAATTTACTTTCCACTTCATTACTATTCTCGGCTACCTCATTATTCAATTCACTAATATCCTCAATCAATTTACTTTCCACTTCATTACTATTCTCAGCTACCTTATTATTCAATTCACTAATATCCTCAATCAATTTACTTTCCACTTCATTACTATTCTCAGCTACCTTATTATTCAATTCACTAATATCCTCAATCAATTTACTTTCCAATTCATTACTATTCTCAGCTATCTCATTATCCAATTCACTAATATCCTCAATCAATTTACTTTCCACTTCATTACTATTCTCGGCTACCTTATTATTCAATTCACTAATATCCTCAATCAATTTACTTTCCACTTCATTACTATTCTCGGCTACCTTATTATTCAATTCACTAGTATCCTCAATTAATTTACTTTCCACTTCATTACTATTCTCGGCTATCTTATTATCCAATTCACTAATATCCTCAATTAATTTACTTTCCACTTCATTATTGTTCTCGGCTAGTACATTTCCCAATCTATTATAGCTCTCTTCTATCATATTTCCCAATCTATTAGATCTCTCGTTCATTATATTTCTTAATTGACCAATTTGCTCTTGATATACGTCAGAACTTTCCATTAACTGGCTCTCTAGCCTGCTACTATTCTCAGCCATCCCACTCTTCAAATTACCGAACTGGCTCTCTAGCCTGCTACTATTCTCAGCCACTCTTCAAATTACCGAACTGGCTCTCTAGCCTGCTACTATTCTCAGCCATCTCACTCTTCAAATTACCCATCTCACTCTTCAAATTACCGAACTGGCTCTCTAGCCTGCTACTATTCTCAGCCATCTCACTCTTCAAATTACCCATCTCACTCTTCAAATTACCGAACTGGCTCTCTAGCCTGCTACTATTCTCAGCCATCTCACTCTTCAAATTATTACTAGTTTCTATCATTTCGTTCCTCATCTGATTCATCTGCTCCAATATCCGCTCTAACACATTATTCGACATGGCATTGTCCGAACCTCGCGAACTTTCTTTATCTTGGCTAGTACTCGTCCCTGCTGTAGTCTCCATTTTTTTTTTACTTCTAGTCTGGCTCCTTAGCAACATGTAATATATAATATATCTTCAACAATTCCCCTTAAACTCAAAAACAAAATAAACCCTAACAAAATGAATTACACACATGTACATATATATGGACACAACAATTGAAATGAAACCCTTTATGCTTACGTATCGACGTCTTCTAGGTTACGCCTGGTTGATCGTCTCCCCCACCGTCCAACGTTGTTCTCAGCTGTTTCGGGTCTGCACGGTGTTGTGGCTGTCGGTCGTTGACACTGCATGATACTGCAAGCTGCTCTACTAACGCTGCGTCGGCTGTCGGCTCTCGCGTCGATCCCCGCTGCGATCATTGTTGCCATCAGCCGCATTAACCCTGCGTCGGCTGTCGGCTCTCGCGTCGATCCCCGCCGTGGTCATTGTTGCCATCTCGAGCCCGACGTTGGGACGCCAAATTTTGTAACAGTCGTCGTCACCCTCGGCTGCCAGCTCCGAAATATGGAAAGTATCTCGAGGATGGCACGTCGATGTCAATAATTAATTATATACACTGATTAATTTGGGCGCCAGCCTCCTCGAGATTACTCCGGTAGAGGTATGAGATTCCCAGGTCAGCTGCAAAAACGGTCGGGACATGGGGTTTGGGAGACGTGCTCGTAGGTTGAAATGATGTAGGCGCACACCAGAAGTTGTTGGTAAGAACTATGAAGACGTTTATTATTATTATTAAGTGTTCGTTTCAGATCAGCAGAAATGCGCGTCCAAGTGTATTATATCTCGCTCTCACTTCCCGCAAGTTGGTATACTAATTTCTGAGTTCACGTAATTATATATTTTGTACTATAAAACACCAGTAATATAATGGACAGTTGATAACGTGATGAGAGGAAAGAATTCAGACTTATAATAATAATGCAACACACGACTTCTTACTACACCCACTAAAAAATTCTAAGTCCGTAAATTGTTATACTTCCGAGTTAGGTTTGCCGAGAATATGTGGAGTTCGACCTCTCCGAACACTGTCTATCTGCCTTCTGTCTATCTGCCAAATCTATCCTCTACTTTCAACCACCAAACATAGAATTTCACCCTCCTATCTATATATCACGTGTCTCTATTAAGAATCCTGATTGGCCACGATTACACTTACGTCACTTAAGACGCGTTCTTCAAAATTGTTCGTTAACTAGAACATCCCCCTACTTCCGGCGTCCTGCCAATTCTCTGACATATACCAGATCATCTCTTTTGGAACCTGGCTTGGCGTCATCTTACTGACCACCCGCAGGCAAAGTCCATACATTCCCTCATCAGTCAACTCCACGCCTGGACACATGTTTCCTGTCCCCCTAGCTTCCTTTCGGTCTTCCTGTCCACCTGTTACTTCCGTCTCAGATTCTGAAACTAACTTACACGTCCGCGCATCCTATCCATATAAGAATATTAACACGAAGTACTAATCTAATGAAAATCTCCTTATCCTATACGAGGAACCGTCTCAAAATGAACCAACTAGCTCAAAAACTACAGAAGTTAGAAATTTAACCTATCTCCTCCCTTAATGTTCTCCATCATTAATTCACAAAACTGCATTCTTCTATCGAGATAATTCATTCATAGGGTTCTGCCCAAGGGCAAGTCTTTCACTGCAAACCCAGAATTCTCACTCTTTCCTATTTTCTGCCTTCCTTTTTGTCTCCTCATATGATCCATATAATTATATCGTCCTCCGAAAGTTCCTGCAAAAATTTAAATTTATAAGAATGTTGCTTGGTACTTTTAAGGATTTTTACGACGGAACTGTGGCTTATATTGGATTCTAACGCCAAAATTGCAGTAGCAATTTTTGGATTTTCTGGCACACTGAGGAGAACATCAATGAAGTATTCTCATCAGTTGAAGTTTTCGGGCAACTTGATCTTGGCTAGTCCTTTACGCTTCCAGTTTCAGTAAATTTGCTTATGATCCTCGTCACTGTTGTATGGGAAATTGTATTGCGATCCGGATGAACAAATTCGCCGTCTTTCGACGAGATCGTTGCCCGTCTTCATAGCCAACCATATTTAAATTAGAATTCTCTTTCGCTCAATATCAGATAGAATTTACTTAACGCGCTAGATATCAGATTCAATCCCTTAAATAGGATGTTTTTGTATCAATAAACATGATTCCATGGATATAAACATAGGACAGTCAAATCACAGTAAATAAAAGAAGCGTTTTACTCGTATTCCGTGGACAAAAACAGAAGAAGTGAAATCACAGTACACAAAGGAAGCGTTTTAGTCGTATTATTCCTTAGATCTACACTTTTCTGTTTTCTTGATTTAGCAACAATAAATTTTTACTGAAATATCTAGTATGGGTACTTTACGATAAGCTATTAATGAGTATTATTCGAAAATATAAACATATATTGGGTATTCTATTTAAAATAAGAGATGGTGTGAGACTTTTTACTAACCATGTATAACATGACAATACAAAAATAATCACAACAATAGTTCCAGGCCTACGACATACCCAAAGGTGTCCTACATGCAACATGACTTAGGTGTTAAAGTTTGTAAAAATAAGTTGAAAGAAAAAGGTCGTTATAATAAATAGGCCTAAATATTTGGTTGATGAATAAGTTTGTAGGGTTTTCGACCGTCTTCAGAACACAGCGTTGTTAGAACGTAGTTCGTTTGTTATTTGTAATTTTTATTTGGAGTGTTGTACTTGTAAATGAGACTTGGAGGAAATTTTGTGCTTTTTGTGGGCTAAAGAAGATGGAGTGTCAAGTAAAAAAAAAACGAACAGTTCAGACATATTCTTCTGTTTGACTTTTTAATAGAGGAGGAAAGGCAGCGGAGGCGGTTCGAAACACTTGTGCCGTGTACGGGCAGAATGCCATTGTAGAAAGTACTGTGAGATAATGGTTCTGTCGATCCAACACACAAGAACCCGTAAAAAAGTCACTGTCCAGATGATGAAGTTATGAAGAAGGCAAAAGGCGTTGTGTACCATGAATTGCTTCCGACAAATATAACCATAACTGCTGATAGTTATTGCCAACAATTCAGATGCCTTGCGAGCGCAATTGAAGAAAAACAACCGAGAAGGCTGCATCAAGTGCTACTGCAACACGATAATGGCATGCCCGCACTCCACTAACATGACGAATGGAGCTATCCAGGAGCTTGGTTTGGAGGCGATTCCGCTTCCCCGATATTCTCCCGATCTTGCGCTCTCAGATTTCCAACTTTTCCTTTCTTTATCCAACAATCTTCAAGGGAAGTCTTAGCTTGAGGACTTCTTTAACTCCAAACCAGCAGAATTCTTCAGATGCGGAATGGAAAACTACTCCACCACTGGCAAAAGTCACAGTTAATACAGGAGAATATATTTCTGATTAATTTGTGTCTTCTGTTCATTTCAAATAAAAACTTTTTCAACAGCGAAAAAATGCTATGAACTTTTGCATCATCCAAAAATTTAGATAGAGAACAAATAATTATTCACTGATTATACATTTCCAAGTTTAATTTCCAATATGAGCTTTTGTATTACGGAAACACAACTTATTTATCTCATAAGCCCCCAAATGTAGGTATTTTTGTCATCTTCATTATGCCATGGTTCAATGAGAATTTTTTATGTGAAGACTATGTATATTTGTTTGAAATGAAAAGTCACAAAGACAAAAATTGTATGTTTGAGATATGAAATACCGTGAAATTTCATAATGAAAGTAAATACTGACTATCCAACCGCTGTTAATATGGTGGGACAATTTTAATCATAAACCTAGACCTTGAAATTCGGCCGTTTATTTTCGTGTTATTTCCAAGTACCGTATTTAATTCTTTTCATTTTCTCTCAATGCCAGAGCCGGATGTACGTCCGTAACTGCAGACTTCAATTCAGAAGCTCATCTCAATTTAAGCTTCTCCCACATTATTGTAACAGGTCATTAAAACTGGAATAAGAAACAGTGAAGGGTTTACTGAGCATGAAATTACGGAACATGATTCCATGTTTCTTCACGTTTCACTGTGATATGGATAATTATTCATGATATGCAGTTCCAAATCATACATTCGTTCCGACGCCTCCAATTACATCAACATTGCAACATTCTATATTGAATATTCCTCTGGATGTGTGATGTTGTTTATGCAACTTCTCAATTCCTTGTTTCGCTTACATGATCTTACAATTAGCTATTGTTCCAATAAGCTTTCCGCGTTCTTGCTATAATTATTTAACTTACAATAATTATGCATGTCCAGGATTGGAAACATATTAATAACTATTCCTTTCTCTTGCAAGGGCCATTGTTCAGATTGCATCAGCAGCGATTCATTTAATTCGCTTTATTTCCTGCGTAAAGACAGAAAAACTCTTAGATACCCTTAGTTCGCAACAAGATTGTGATTCATATGAAACTCATAATTTTCATTACATATGTGCTTATTTTAACAAGAATACTGCGAGTAAGGTTTTAATGTGATTTATATATACAGCATCTCTGAACGATTACCTTTACATTAGGTGCTGAAAATGCTCTCCCTCCGTCTCAAGGCACAGCTGAACAAGTCGTTCCATGTTCCTGGCAGTTCGCTAGAGTTCTGGGTTGTCAATACCGTCCATTTCGCGTGCAATGTTCACCTTCATATCGTTCAAAGTTCGCGGGCGTGTAGCTTACGGTCTTCCCTTCAGTTAATTCCACAGCGAAAAAAGTCTGGCGAAGTCAAATCCGGTGATCTCGATGGACACAAGTTTCTGAAGATGATTCGGTCATCAAAGAAACTTTGGATTAGTGCTATGGAATAGCCTTCAGTTTCACATTCATGATTTCTTACTTTCTTCTTACCTTTCTTTTCTCATATCATATTCATGATTGTTTTTCCTCTTCCTTTTCTTTTCATGTCTTCAGCTTCTGAGTTCTCTAGTCTATAGTAGGCTTATCTGGCCTATTGCTTCCCAACTTTCTTTCGTTGTGAAATATATAGGCCTACTATCATGAGTCGTCCTTGGTGATCTCGCGGTTATCATTTTGATCGTTGGATCCAAGATTGCGGGTTCAAGTCCAATCTAGGACGATTGATTTTAAAGAGCGAAAAAATTATTACCACGACTTACTCCGGAAGATAAGTGAAGTTATGGAACTCATGTCGTAGACGCACTGCACGAAAAAGAACCCTGTTCCTGAAAGAGTGTTCCAACCAAGATTTTCCGCCATTTCTGGTCCGCGTTCAATTTTAACGTTGAATAATCTCTACTGTTGAAAGCGTCATCAAATAAAATAATATTATATTGTCAACATTATAAACATTGTCATTATTATTTACATTATTATTATTATTATTATTATTATTATTATTATTATTATTACTAGTAGTTTTATTTTATCTGTGGTGTGAGTGGACCATAGAGTGCTAAATTCGACCACTCAACTGCTGGCCTCACGTCTACATGCCTCAGCAGAAGTGAACGATCAGACAATCAGTACGCCAGTAACGTGTGGTCAGCATGATGTTCCCCAACCGTTATAGCTGGTTTACGAAACGGGATTTCCCTACTTTCTTTATGTCCACAAATTCATCATAATGTTGGGTAGATACCAGTCCCCTACTCTGACCGAAGTTTCATGAGAATATTTATTTCCCTATGAGGACTCGAACCAGCTCTCATTCCATATTGCTAATTCAAGGCATGACGTCTTAGACCACGTAAATACGAGGGAGAGTAAAAAAGTAACCTTAATAATAAGTTCATTAATTGAATATGTACAATAAGACTACAAACACTTTGTCACTTTTCAACATAGTCCCCACTACGTTCAATGCAAGTGTTCCTGTTACACTATACTGAAAAGTGTTTGTAGTCTTATTGTACATATTCAGTTAATAAAAAAATTACTAAGGTTACTTTTTGACTCTCCCCGTATATCACTATAATGCTTTTCACGCGACTTAGTTCATACGTCTCATCTTCTTCGTGGCTACAATATTTTGTCTGGAAGCATGTAATACCTAACTTAACAGCAACTCAATCTTAACATTACAACTGGGCAATATTGTTTAAGCCCGAATGGTTCGTATTGTTCAGTGCGGGTTAAAGGCCTTTACCTCCATGAAGTAACAAGAGAACCATACCAGATCGTGGTGCTCGAACTTAAGAAAATGCATATTTAAGCTAATTTTCGTTCGTTAAGAAAAATGGTGATAGTCGTTCATTTCACTTTTTCATCGTTTACGAAATATTCATTCATTCATTCATTCATTCATTCATTCATTCATATTGTTCTGCCTAAGGGCACGTATTTCACTGCGAACCCAGCATTCTCCAGTCTTTTCTATTTTCTGCCTTTCTCTTTGTCTCCTTACATGATCTATATATCTTAATGTCGTTTATCATCTTATATCTTCTTCTGTCCGAACTCTTCTCCCGTTCACCATTCCTTCCGGTACATCCTTCAGAAGGCACTTTCTTCTCAACCAGTGACCCAGCCAATTCCTTTTCCTCTTTCTATCAGTTTCAGCATCATTCTTTCTTCATCCATTCTTTCCAACACAGCTACGTTTCTTATTCTCTCTGTCAATTTCACACGCACCATCTTTCTCCATATCCACATTTCAAATGCTGCTAGTCGCTTCTCTTCACTTCGTCGTAATGTAATGGCTTGAAAATCGATGCTACTTATGCCGATTCTTGCGCGCACTCGGATCCTCATAGTTCCGCGACACCGTATCACAACTTCCACATTAATGCTTTAGTCCATTTTCATTTAATCTTAACTCACATTAATACAGCAATCTTGCTGAAATACAAATTCAATTTGAATTTAAAATATGTATTAACTTTGTGACGCACCTTAAATAAATATGATAGTGTGGATTCGAAATGAAATGAATTGGTCGAAACAAAGAGTCACTGAACAGTACAAGGATGTCATATCCGCTGGTTTTTAACATTCTTCTGTAACACACTGTTTCCAACATGCAACATTGTTGCAAGAATATATTAAAACTTTCTCACTTGTTTCTTTGTCACATATACACACCTCTGCCACGCGTATATTAGCATGTCTTTGAGGACAGGTGAATGAAACTGTTGATACACAATATAATGTAATGTCATTATGAAGCCCCTATTGCGCAATGTGTCTGGAATGTTTCCACAAATAATTTTGTCTGAAATACTCTTCTAGTCTTGGAATTACAATTTTATATTGACTAAAAAATACACACCGTAGGGTTATACAAATCTTCTAGTTTTTTGGAGGGATAATTTGTGTTTTAATTGTCTTACCATGTAAAATATTGTGTACTTTATCAGTAAATATATGTTATCTGTCTGACCACTTTAGGAATCCAGAAGTAATAGTGTGTCTTTCTTAACATCCGGGAGAAATATATTTATTAACCATTTTTTCATGTGAATTTTTTGTCAGTTTATTGGAACTACTTGCATCGACCACGACATTAAATGACTTATATTTGTCTATACGTTGTTTTACTTTAGGTCCAAACTTCCCTTTCGGTTCTTGAAACCATGGTATGTACAGACGTGTTCCTAGACTTTCAGCTCCATACCTATGGATTTGGACGGTGTACGAATGAGTGAAAGATGTCATGGATTGCACTACTACTGTGTTAATGTGAGTTAAGAAAAAAAATTGACTGGATCATTAATGCGAGAGCTGTGTTACGGTGTCGCAGAACTCAGGATCCGAGTGCGCACAAGAAGTGGTATAGGCCTAAGTAGCAACGATTTTAAGCCAATATATTTCGTAAACGAAGAAAAAGCGAAACGAACGGCTATCATCACGTTTCTTAACGAACGAAAATTAGCCTAAATAAGCATTTTCATTAAATTCAAGCACCACGACTGGGACGGTTCCCTTGTAAGGCGTATGAAAAGGGATTTATTAAAACCATTACTATTATATTGTAATGCCATAGAGATCTGTTGTGGCCTATGTGAACGATTCATTTACTCTACGTAGCAATTATTCATATTTCTTCACAACATAAAAATATAGGCCTAGATTAAATTGCTACAAAACCAAAATCTTTCATGTCGCGTGCAGAAAGGAAAGCAGCCAATTTTTAAAAACTTCAAGCCTACAAATTTTTACCGAGAGGTTTGCAAACTCTCTGGGTTCACGGTAGGATTGCCGACTCTTTTTTAAGAAAATACGGGAGACTAAGAAATAGACAAAATTTCACATATAAAATAGGCAAATGATTCGTATCAGTTATTGAAAAACAACTTTATTCTACACTTCGGCAGCTAGGCTTAAAATAAGAGTATTTTGAGACAGATTTTGTCTCGCGTAATAGTTGAAGTCCACTGTAGTTTTCAGCTCGTGCTAATGTTTCGAACATCTGTCCAATTATTGTTTATGAGATGAAACATCCTCTTTGTATGAGCATTACTACTTGGTATGTTTAGAACAAAAATGGCCAGTTTTTTTTTTTCAAATTTATAGCATTAACACGGTTTGATTTAATACGGGTAAGCACTAAAATCCATTTCTGGCATTACCCACTTTCTAAAAAGGCTGTATATTTTAATGCCTGTCTTGAACAACAAAATCCATTATACAATCAATTGCAATTCACGGCAAAAACAAATGTTAAAATAAGCATTTTTACATTACGCAAAAATGAAGGAGCAAAATTCTCTAAGAAAATAATAATACGAGAGCCGGGAGACTTAAAAATTATGTTCAAATACGGGAGATCTCGGGATATACGGGAGGTTTGGCAACCCTAGTTCACGGTGCTCTTGGTGTATCACCTGTTTGTTGTGGCAATGAGAGGCCGAGAAAAAGCACCCAATAATTCAATTTACAAAAACATTCATTTGATTGCCTCTGATCGCAGTAGCACTAGTATAATTTTATGTAGGTACAGTTTAAGGATATATCAAGAGGCTTGGCTTGTTTTTCCAAGGGCTGGACACAGGATTCATCCTTGCACTTACGCTTGCTTCGGCCCATTGTACGCCCTGTGTATGCGATGATAGTTTAAGTCCGACAGGTGGTCCCGGTGACATTCGTGAGTGCGATGCTGACAAGTGGGCCATTATTCTTCGGCCCTGACAGAGCCAGATTCCTTCCTCGGGCCAGTATCTGATAAGAGTTAGGGTCTGGAGCCCCAAAACCTTTATACCAGCTTAGGAAACCAGTATTATCTCCCAAGACATCACCTAGCCGAGTGGCGAAATGAAGGAAAGGTGAAGAGAGTTGGTGGAATGATAGAGGGAATCGAAAATACCCCTTCGAGAAATTCCATCATGAGTTAGTCGGGGATCGAATGTAGGCTGCGTGGGTGGAAGACCAGCGCGCTAGCTTGTACCACAGACGTGCGGTTCGGAGGGTTAGAAAGTGAAGGAACGATCAGCAAGCACTGTCATGCAATAAAGACCTGCTGGCAGGATGAACTTAACACCAGTTGCACCATCTGTCCTAATGAGTGCATTGTATTTATGTTGCTTTACCTGTTTGTCAGGGAATTAAACTACGAGAAAAATTCGCTTCTCTGCTTCGAACCCACTCAAACAATGTTCGATCTATTGGTCCAAGAAACATAAATATTTATTTCGTAACAGAAGGCCTATTCGTTAGAAATGTAACATACGTCAAAAAAAAAAAAAAAAAAAAAAAAAAAAAAAAAAAAAAAAAAAAAAAAAACAATATTTTAACCACTTTTAAATACGGGTACATAAAGTTACTTAGTGAGTTATGTGAACTAAATAAGACGACACAGTCGATCTCATCTCCTATTCTACATTAATAATTTTCCACGGCCACAGTGAAGGCTGTTGCGGCGCAGTTTGATAAAGTCATTCTGTAAGCTAATTTTAAATTATACTGTATATTTATTTAACAACTTTATTGTCTAGTATTAACATTTTAATTTCTTTAATTTATGAGCATTAAGTTCAAAAACGGAGAACGCAATCAATAAAAATACAAAAACTAAGATTGCATTTTCACTAACATGCAATGTTTCTGAACACTGGTCGTTTAGCAATGAAATCAGAAAATGTTGCAACGACTGCCATTCATGAAATCACGATCGGACGGTCATCTCGGTAACGATTGTGCCCTTCGATAACTAAGTCGTCCTCCGAATCAACCTGGATAACATTACATGGAAAACTAATTTCAGTAATGATTCCGTTTATGATATATTATAGGGTTGTACGCTCTCATACATACAAAGGAGTTAGGTGACGTAACAATAGATGCTATGTGCATTTCGAAATTCTGCAGCTCATTAGCATGTACGAGATCGGGTATCTATTAACTTAGATGCAGAAATGCAACACTGGATGAGACGAGCTAGTATCCCAGATCCGTGTGAGGCTCCATTAAAAGGAATTTAATCTCTTTATGGCACTCAACTTTCTTGAATCTTATCTTGATCAGCCGTTAAACTTTCTCTTACAGGAGGCCTTGACGCTATTGAAGACAGCAACAAAATTCTTAAGGCCCTCTGGCTCTTCTTCTATATGATTTTTATTTCCTAAATGGCAAAATGAAGGTTAGGAAGTTGATATTTCCCTTTAAAGTACAGACGCTTGACCATAGCTGAGAAAAAAATATATATTACAGTATTTTATAACTAGAACTTTATTGTATCATTAACTACAGAAACCATATTTATTGGATACGGCCTACGCAACAGGGCAAAGGTCCTAGAAATTATTGTTTATATGGTGGTAATGTGGTAGAGGACTGATGATGACAATGACGACGACTCCGACTTATTGCAACTGCAAGTATAACGCAAATGGTAATTCTTCTTGTTCTACAAAGTTCAGGATCTTGACCTGTTTCGACATCAGAGATGACTGACTATACAGTGACGTAACTTTTTATAGCTAGACCCCCTTTCCTTACTGCAATTTTTTTTTCATATTTTCATAATTTTATTTTTTACATCTAATTTGAATAAAACAATGTTATTTAGCATAGCAAAATACTCCATTTTTAAACAAAATTAAGTGAACAGAACTGAAAAAATTTAAATGATGTAACTACTATTTTACTAAGGCTATAATTACACAATAATAGGCCTACGTAAGATAAATTTAATGTGATGCTTAAGCGCTTTTTCCTTTTGGCTTTTTGAGAAGCAAAGGGCTGAATCAAATCATGTAGATCAAGTCTTTGGGCCTTTTCACATTCAGTACTTAATACACTGAGAGCACTAAGTCTTTCTTGAGTCATAATACTGAAACACTGGGATTCGTTCCATCACAGGTAGTTTGTGTTTGACTACTTGGTCGAAATGCTGAGTCTATTTTAGCCAATTTCAAAACATATTTTTCAAGTTTTTTCCTTTTGCGTTTTTCTGCACCACTTACATCTTCATAATTACTTATATGTGCTGGCACTACGACTGGTAACCTGATGACATGAAAATACACCAAGAGAAACAATGTTTCCATCTATAAAAATTACGCTTTCACATTTTCAACTTTGGCGTCACTGCAGTATGGTTGTGGGCGAGTCTACTGAGGCAATCGACGGGGGTGTATGATGCGAAGTACTGCCAGTTGGATCATTGCATGCACATCCTCGGATCCAGTGGTGGGGGTGGTGGTGGTCGTGACCACAGATTTCCATATGCCAGAGAGTAAAAATAGTGGCTATGCGTTATGGAAAATACATAATACGGGCCTTGAACTGTAATTCAAACTCATTTCCAAACATGCGTCAGTAAACAGCTGAACGTTTTCGGGCCCTCCTGGCCTCGGGGCCTCCCCGCAACGCGGGGTCTGCGGGGATGTAAGACTATACGATTGCTAACGACTGTGGGGTGGGCCCAATCTCTATAACCTTCTGGCTTGTAGAGTTTGCTTGTTTTTATAAACGACTTTCTTCCATTCTCAATACAGTATATGTTCACATCAGCATCAATTGTTTAGTTTTTTTTTTTTCGTCGGATCAAAGATTTTTCGTAGTAATTTATGTACACCTACTTTTCAACTATTAAGTATCTCAGAGAATCAACAACACGAGATTGTAAAAGTCTCATTTGTATAGCCTCAATTTTGATGTTTTGTCTGTTCTAGCAAGCTGTTTTCCGCTTCAAGACAATTATAAGTGTGCGTATCGATATGGTTACCGATATAATATCAATATTTGTCGATATTTCCAAAATGAGCGCAATTACTATATATCGATGTGATATCGATATGAGACTCAACATTTTATTAATAGGTGTAACTCCTAGCACTGGAAAAAGCAATAGAGTGTAGTGTAAATAATTTGAGAAATGTAGGTAGGTACGTGATTTTGATTAATATGATTCTCAAGCAGCACTTCCAGCAAATTGGCCATAAATATAACCTCAATGCAATTGCAGTCGATATCAGGAAAACATTGTTAATCTAAAAAAAACAACACGTACGTTTAGATTCTGTACGTGATCATGTGGAGAACGTAGAGCAAGAGACAGGACAACATCTTACCAAGATGGCTGCGAATTCGGAAACAGAGTACGCATTCACGAAATATTCTGTTTACTCCGTTAAAATGAAAATGAAAGTTAACATATTGAATGACGAATTCGATATGATCAAATAGTACAGATAGCCAAGTCACAAAATTAATATTATAATTCTACAGAGTGAACCGTAAGTACAGCCCAGTTACTTTATGGTGACAGCTCGTCGACGCGAGAGAGGAGAAGGTTCGACTGTGGGAGGGAGACCGATCCGAGACGGAGCGAATGGAGGGAGGGAAATACAGTCATATTAGAAATGAAGACTCACGTTGCAGCGTCTGCATAATTTTGAGCTCCTGTCACTGTGTTCACTTCATACTCCGGAACAATAGTCACTAATAAACATTAAAGAAGTAAACTAACATGGAAATACAATGAGCAACAGTTCGGAACAATAGTCACTAATAAACACTAAAGTAGTAAACTAATGTAAATAGGCCTACAATGAGCAGGAGTTCGGTACAATAATATACAATAAAGAAGTAAACTAATGTGAAAATACAATGAGCAGCAATCGAATCACTATATTTAACAGTTAATCACTAATTAATAATGAAATATACTCATGCGGAAATATCGGTAATGTTCATCAGTGCTCCACTGTTACCTTTCCCACCACCATCATCATCATCATCATCATCATCATCATCATCATCCATGTAAAAGACGGAGCGGCCTTCTTCTCTGTACTTCTTTATTTTCTTCAAATTCTGCAAACTTTTGGCCCTAATGCTGTGATGCTCAACCAGAATTTGGCGATTATTTTGTTTTTTTTTTTTTTTGTTCAATGAAATCCTAATTTCAAAATAACTTTCCTCAAAGTCGAGATACCTCCCTGAAAGTCGACAGTCTTTCAATTTCAATAATATATATGTTTTTAAATGTGGGCCGCTATTTCTGTGAAATATAGAACTCGTACTTTGGTTCGTCTTATGACAGCTTCATTAAAGTTGTCCACAGTTGATTTTGGCGCCGATTATCAATGTCTTTAGTCTCCCTTATTATTTGGCTAACACAGCTCTTAGACACAGCGGTAAACTCTGCTACAAGCTTTCCAACACTTGTTACGTTTTTTTCTTCCGGCGCTATCTTCATAAAGCGCTACACGTTGCTCACGACTTGTCGCGACTGCGAATGCAATACCCGACTTTTCAGTTTGCTTCTAACAGGCAGCATTTTCACAAACAGAAAATAGCAGTGAATCTAGACAATAAATACTACATACTAAACAATACAAAACAGAAGCACACAACTATTTAAGTAACTAAATGAAATGTACAAAACAAACACACTAAATTGCAATATACAAGACAGTGGTGGTGTAGTACGTCCTTAGCGCGACTGTACGCCCACACTAACGTTCCCGGGATGTGACTGCTAGCGCAGCCAGGGGAAGACTAAAATGAACACCCCTTCGAACAAACAGTGAACTCGCCCAAACCACTGCGTCGCACAGTGGTCAATTTCTCGATTTTAGGAGGACAAAATTATTTTTTGTTCTCTACTGGCAATAGCATCGGTTTTTTTTACTTTCCTGTTAGTAATTGACACTCTTAAGATTACAAGACGTAAAATTTAATAATAATAATAATAA
Organism: Periplaneta americana; assembly: GCF_040183065.1. Lineage (NCBI taxonomy): Eukaryota > Metazoa > Arthropoda > Insecta > Blattodea > Blattidae > Periplaneta > Periplaneta americana. Next base: position 92,800,290 of record NC_091118.1, on the reverse strand, counting down.
TAATAATAATAATAATAATAATAATAATAATAATAATACTATCAAAATACATGCGATACAACTAGAAGTTAACTTAACTAAATATCAACTTCATGTTGATAATGATCAGGGAACGGATTTATATGGACTAAAAATATATGAAATATGTAAATATATATGTAGTTATTTTTACCAAAATATGGAATTAAATATGGATTTTTACCAAAATATGGAATTAAATATGGACTTAAAATTATAAAAAAATGACTATGTACGTTAAATATTGGTACATTTTAATCAAACTAAACAAAAAATATAATGGACGTACCTTATCTTCCAATGTAGTTTCAACAAAACACAATTTTTATTGTCTGTTACCATAACAATAGGTTACAAACATTTCTTTCAAGTGCTGAAAAGTGAATCTTCTTCTATTGTCTCTGAGGATAGATTTATACTGACTAAAAGAGCGTTCGACGTCACAAGAAGTAACTGGTACATAATTCAATTTCACAATGTCTGCTGGGGATAAGTCCAAGTTAATCTTCACTGTTGATTCACCACTCATCACAGCAACAACCTTTTGTAGTTCTTCATATCCAGGGTTTTTTGAAAGTACAGTGTCCACCTTAGCTCTTACTGCATCTGCAACTTTACCTCTACCACGATTCAGTTGTTCCACAGTACTATTTATAATTTCAAAACTTTCAGATAGTGAAAGGTGCCTATTTTGGAGACTTTTGAGCGTTTTTATGATGCATGAAAATGTATGCTGAATGTGAGCTAAGTCATTCTTCACACTTATGTCACAGGTAACTGTTTTCGCAGTATCAATTGAGACTGCATCTTCAGAGTCCAATGCAAGGAGAACATTGTTAATAGAGTCTATATGTTCGGCATAATATTCAACTGCTTCTAGCCATGTACCCCATCTAGTTAAAATTGGCTTTGGTGGCAATGGAATTTCAGGGTACATTTCTTTCAACACGTTAACTCTACTGGGAGCTTTGAGAAATACTTTTTTCACTGATGAAATCAACAAATCTACTTTAGGGAAATTGTCTCTGACCACTTCTGCGACACGATGAAATGCATGCGCCACACAAGTAAAATGAGTCAATTTAGGATATACAACAGATAATGCTTGTCCAGCTTTGACCATATAAGGGGCAGCATCGCTAATAAAGAATAACACATTATCGTACATAATACCCTTTGGCCACAGGATACCCATAGCTTCGTTGAACAGTTTAACTATAGTTTTGTTATTGCACTTTTCTAGAACATCACAATGTAAAAGAATTCGTTCAGAATATTGTTCACTTAACAAACCGATAACTACATTACCAACAAGTCTACCTTCTTTGTCGGGAGTCTCATCAATGGAAACCCAAATTGAACTATCTTTAATTTCATCTCTTATCTTCTGTATTGTCTCATCGTAGATGGATGGAGCATACGTCTTCCTAAGTGTTGACTCATCCGGGATTGTATGTTGAGTATATTTTTCAAGGAATTCCCTGAAGACCTTATTCTTTAGTTTGTAGAGAGGAATATCAGCAGAGATGAGAGAACGGCACAGGTCGATGTTAAACTCAGATCTTACATTCGATGTTGTTGGTTGTGTTAAAAACAATTGTCTCTGCTTGGAATTTAGTTGTTTGTTGGCCTGATGTTTACTAGTTGTAATGTGTTGTTGCACCAGGAACTTTTGTGTAGATGATACTGCACACTGACACAAATTACAAAATAATATTTTATTGTCAGTTGATAAACCATCTTCTTTAAATTCTGAAATGTAACTTGTTAGTTTTGATTTTAAATTGACTGAATGACGTACTTTTGGCATATTTACCGTCTTTATAGTATGATTTACAAAACTGAACCTATGTGTACTCTGACTGGCATTTAACTGTTGAGCTGCACAATTGAAGTCTGTTAAAAATTTTAAATTAAATTAATACAGTTTTGTAACTTACTTTCCCATTGTTGATAGGACTGCTAATTTTCAAATAACTCTGATGTTAAAGGGATTACTGAACATGTGTTTAAATCTCTATTGTTGAAATGTATTTTTAAAAGTTAATGGAATTTTGTTTTGTTTTATTGTTAAACCTAATATAATATGGACTGTTTTATATGAAATATGGAAAATATATGGAAATTAACGAAAATATGTACTAAACTCTAAAATATGGAAAAATATGGAAAATAAAAGTAGGATTTTTCAACCCTACACATTGTGAAACATAAAGATAATGCAAAATATAAATTATATTAGCTTTATAAGTAAATATGTATTTACATATAAATCCTTTCCCTGATAATGATAATGAAAATATAATATTTATTATTATTATTATTATTATTATTATTATTATTATTTATAATTTTTACGAACATGCCCTACTGTTACAAGATATTTAGATACAACTAATTTATAAACATTGTTAACTTCTACAAATATTATATAAATTACCTGATATTATTGTAAAATGAAGACGGTATTCTTTCCCATCAATCACAGGAAGAGACGGCCTTAATCACTATCCTCTTCTGAACTCCCATCCGTTGAACCATGGGCAATGCTGTCCAGTCTCGGTGTTTCCAACAAACCTAACACTTCACTGCCAAGGGAACTTTTCTTTCTTGGTAATTTCCTTTTGCTTGAAACAAGCGGGTCAGAAGAAATTAGAAGCATGTGCAAAAGGTCCTTGTTACAATTTATTCTTGAGATTTTTCGAGTGTTGTGTTCTCGGAAAAATCTATACTCTTATGTCTGGCTTCTTGGGCATCTTCTGATAACTGTCCAATAGGCAATATCATGTTGTTCATAACATCTGCACCATGTATAAGTATTTTATGGACAGTGGCAGGCATGTAGTACCATCCATACAATTTCACATAGAGATCAACAGTGTCTAAGGCATACTTTTTTAATGCACCAATGTTCAGGCTATATCCACTTGACATAACGTCCAAAATTACGGAGAAACGATGAATAAGAGCTTCATCAACGCCAGTTATTTCAGACGATTTCTTTGAATTCTCGAAAAATCGGCGAGAAGTGTTGCCATCGTTCGTGGTACCACTACCTGGTTTCACAACATCAACTAAAAGGCCCATTTCAGTTCTAAATTTGTTAATAATTTCTTCTTTCCTTGCCTCATAAGCTACTTTCTTCCTTTGATCCCCGCGTACCTGCCACTTCTTTATTTCTATTCTGTACCCAATATGAAGCAAACACTCAAAAAATCTAATTCTTGCATGCAGTGTCGAAAGTCCAAATTCAAATGCACTTTTATTTATAGGTAATGACTGTATTTTTTTCAAATCATTCATGTCTTTCGGCTTAGCACCACATATGTAACACACTTGGGCTGAAGGATTATCCATGAGAGCGTTGCAAATTTTGCCGTCGACCATAGTTTGATTTTGCCAGAGAACCGTTTTTCGCCCAGACTCTTTATCTTCACCCAGGAGTTGTAAAGGCACTATTGAAGACAAAAGTATTTCAGAATCTGTAGCTCCTTCATACCCCGAAATATTTTGTTTGTAAAGGGAATGGCCTGAGCTCCCGTCACACCCCCATTTGTAAGTCATTTGAATTTTGTGAATTCAGTTTTCTTCGTTTTGAAAGGAATGTTCAAGAACTTCTTTTTGAACAATAGATAAACGCTCAACAGTGTGGTCAAGTAAACATTGTAATTTTACTTCTGCCAGTGAATCTGTAATTATTAGCGCTTCCTGACTGGGATAGCATTCTGATTTTGCATTTAGCAGTCTATAATATGGCGGGTAGATGTTTGCGCTTCTTTCTTTCGCACTTTTTTGTAATGCTACATATTGATGTTTTGTTAATTTTAAATCAACAAGCAAAGCTAGTGCCTCCTCTGTTGTATATGTATTACAATTAGGCTCAGTGGCTGGCTGTTGGCAAATTGTTTTTATTTTCCGGACTGATCTCGGACTTTTCGACACAGATTCTTGAATAATTGTTGCCACATTGCTTTTACCTTCATACGTAAGAGACATCTGTGTTGCCAGGGCAAGTTCTTGTGACGAACAAGATTTTGAAAGATTTTCCACTTTTCTTTTCTTTGTTTTTACACTACTCGAAGAAAACAGTTTCCTTGGGCGCCCTCTAACTGCACCCGAGGCTTCTCCTTGGCAAGATTCCTCAGTAGGTATTGGAACTGACAATTCTACATCAAGCCATTCTGAATATTTCTCTAAAAATCGCGACATTGTCCTATTACATGACCTCCACCTTCGTAACAGGTTACATGAAAAAATTCCAATTTTTTTTAAAAGTTCTGACTTAAGGTTTTCATCACAACCTTCAAATTTCAATTTTGACAATGCATATGAAAGTAATTGTTGTAACACTTGTGATGACTTTGCTTTCATTACACAGTTTGTGCTTTGGAGAAAAGTGAATAGATCGCGGCGCGTAACTGCAGTCGCACAATCTGCAAGAAAGAAGATATTTTGAAAAAACGGGCAAACCTCGGCAAATAAAATATATGCAGGCTTAGAGATTAAGGTCTAAGGAAATTGACTGCTAAGATTTTATCGTGACCCATCGTGAACCAATTTTTATATTCCAAGAGCAAGTTGCGAAATATATTTAAAATTATAATATTTTACGCGCATAAGTGTTAAGCATGTACACCCAAACTATTAATGTTATAGACTTGGAATAAAATGTAAAACATACCTTCAACATTCTTCTCCATTCCTGCACAACAGATTTAACGAAACACTTCACCAGTAACACAGAACCACACAAGAAATGCGATCGCTCCACACTGCAGATAACGCACGACTGAGGGATATGCAAGAACCCATAACTTTGACCCTCTCTCAAGTTTAATACAAACATCGAAGCCATAAACTATATTCAGTTTAGAAAGCTTTGGTTCTTTGTTATCGCATTCCCATACAACAAAACATCATCAGGGAAACTCGAAATTTCGACTTTTGTCCTCCTAATATCGCGATATTGACCACTGTGCGTCGCCAGGCCAGAGCTGTCATCATAAAGTAACTGGCCTGTAATGTCACTAATTTCAGGAGATTATTCTTTGAGATAATTCGAACAAAAGGGTTTAACACAATTTTGCTCGCTATTTTTTTCCTTTTCGAGATAAAAATTATTGTATATGAAACATTTCATAGCGTGTTTTGGGAATACCATTGATTGAATTTCCAATATGCTCAGTCTATTTAAAAGAGCAATATATCATGTTAGTATATTATTGAAGGAATGATAGTTTTGTCTTTTAAATGCGTAGAAATTACATCCGACAAATGTAACTTCTCGTTCTCCATAGGAATTTTACAATATTACATTTGTTCAGATCAAATTCCTGCACATTTAAATAAAATATTTTCAATAATTTATTATCACAATACCCTGCTCTCTTAAATTCACTGAGCACGAGAATTCAATCAATGGCTTTTCCAGAACAAGCTATGAAATGTTTCATACATAGCCTAAATACATAAGTATTTTGCCCAAGCACACGTCTTTCACTGCAAACCCAGCATTCTCCAGTCTTTCCTATTTTCTGCCTTCCTCTTAGTCTCCGCATATGATCCACTTATCTTAATGTCGTCTGATCCACTTATTTATCTCAATGTCGTCTGATCCACTAATCTTAATGTCGTCTATCATTTGATATCTTCTTCTGCCCCGAACTCTTGTCCCGTTCACTATTCCTTCCAGTGCATCCTTCAGTAGGCAGTTTCTTCTCAGTCAGTGACCTAACTAATCCCTTTTCCTCTTCATGATCAGTTTCACAATCACACTTTCTTCACCCACTCTTTTCAACACAGCTTCGTTTCTTATTCTGTCTGTCCATTTCACATGTTTCATTCTTCTCCATGTTCACATTTCAAATGCTTCTATTCACTTCTCTTCACTTCGTCGTAATGTCCATGTTTTTGCCCCATACAATGCCACACTCCACATAAAGCACTTCAATAGTTTCTTCCTTAGTTCTTTCTCCAGAGTTCCGCAGAAGATGCTCCTTTTTCTATTAAAAGCTTCCTTGGCCATTGTTATCCTCCTTTTGACTTCCTGGCAGCAGTTCATGTTACTGCTTATAGTACACCCCATGTATTTGAAGCTGTCCAATTCGTCTACTGACTCATTCAAAATTCGCAAGTTTACCTTCTTTAGTTTTCTTCCAACAACCATGAAGTATTTCATATAAAACAATTTTTATCTCGAAAAGAAAGCAAAAAGAAGCAAAATTGTATTAAAACTTTTTGTTTGAAATATCTCAAAGAACAACCCCTGAATTTAATGCCAATATTTACGGATCAGTCTGTGCAGTTAAAGACAAAATAAATTTGAAGAATTATGAAAAATAGGCAGCTAAACAGTAATAATTAATGACTAGGTATACACGGAAAATGTAATTCATATTTTAAATGTTTCAAAATTGACAGTCCAAACTACTCTCCATGTCCCTGCAACATTCTGTATACAGAGTGTTTAAAAAATACGGGGCATAATTTCAGGTATGTATTTCCCACATGTAGACAATCAAAATAGTTCATTACAACATGTGTCCGGAAATGCTTTATTTCCGAGTTATGGCCTTCACAACATAATTTATGCATCTACTAATATTATGCACATCCCGTCAAAGTACAATAAGCTAAATGTGGTATATTATAATTCATGACTGAAAAGAAAAAATTAACTCACATTTAATGTGTTTACTGCTTTCTGTGAACGAAAAACATTAGTTGGAGTCACGAGATTCACTTACACAGAGATTAAAAACACAGTCAACACAGATCTCATATAGTTCGAACTTTTTACACTAAGAACAGCGCTTGCAAAGGCTACTTTTCTTAAAAGTGTCGACATCTCCCAAAACGACACTATATTATATTTCCCTTTCTTATTGATATATAGAATCCGATAATATATCGATATTGATATTATACTGATGTAAGATTGTCAATATATCTATAAGGAGAATCTACCATTGCTTTCTAAAAATTTATTCAGACCTGAATAATTTCTAGGGAAAAATTGTTCCGGGGCCGGGTATCGATCCCGGGACCCTTCGCTTAGCGCACGAATGCTCTACCGACTGAGCTATCCCAGGGGTCCCGGGATCGATACCCGGCCCCGAAACAATTTTTCCCTTCACAGGGAGCGTCTACCTGAAAGCCAGATTTGCTTAATTAGACCTGCTGTTAGAAATCGTCAAGTTTTGTTTCGTGAAATTTGTCTTACTGTACTGTACCGTACATCAACTGAAAATTTGTATAATTTTTCAACAGTATCTGTCTAGCTATAAATAGAGTACTGTATTTCTATAATTTAATTATTAACGAAGACCCTACATCGAGTATTGCTTACTTGTTAAAGTCATCACTTTAGTTCTTGTTGAATCTTTCGTACACTACTTTTAACACTTGAATATGAATAACTGATTAAATGGCGATCTTACTCGTGTTAATTATGTAAGCATGTGCGGCTTACAGCTCTTTCGGTGCTACTTGACACCATCCTCAGAGCCTTCTGTGTCTCGGCACCATCTCAACTTCGCTGCCTGTTGTGTGGGTGCATTCGTGTGATGAAGAGTTGTGTCAATTAGTGTGTGTGTTCTGAAATTGATCTGTGTGTTGAGAATTTGATTAGGGTGTGTTTTAGTGTGTCTGTATATTTCATATTGTTCTAGTGTGTTGAGTTTTTGGTTTTTGGGTTGTATGTGTAGGATTTCCATGTCTGTATTTATGTTATTGTACGTGTGGTTAGCATTAGTTATGTGTTCGGCATATGTAGATGTATTGTGTCCTCTCGTTATTGCTTAAATAAATACAACCACACAGGCGTATACAAACTCACATGCAATAGTTGCGACAGTTTCTACATTGGACAGACAGGCAGATCATTTCCAAACTCGATACAAAGAACACATTAAAGCAATAACCAGAGGACACAATACATCTACATATGCCGAACACATAACTAATGCTAACCACACATACAATAACATAAATAGTTCTGTTATTAGATATATTTTTAATTAAATTAATTTATTTTTGGTCTTTTGCATTTCATTTTACAATTCTGCAAAGACGACTTGGTAGCATTAAATAAAATCGAATAAGTTGTAATTTATTCTAAAATGCTCATGAAACTTAGCTTACCATGAGACGATAGCTGCGTCATTGTATATATATTAAAAGTTGTTGAAAAAATATGTCATTGCTAGCAACATTGGTTTCAGATACTGAATTTTTAATAATAGTGATAGAAATTTTGTATGACATTAATGATAATATATTCAAGACTGTCATTTTCTCTCACAATATTTTACACTAGCCTAAGTTTTCTCCAATAAGACAGTGAAAATAGTATTCTATATTGGATATATTATGAGTTTGTAAATTAATTCTTCTCCTTTTCTCAATCAACTTCTTAGAGGCAAGAAAATCTGATCAAAATACTACACTGAAAGTGATATCACTGCAAGATTATTCCTTTTATTATACTGATACGACTTGCTATAATTAATTTTTACATACATCTTGTACGCTGCGTTTAAAATACTTCTCCCACCATAATTACCACATTTATTTCAATTTACTTTCTAAATATTGGTATAATCATACTTCTCCTCTATTCGTCAGATAGTTTGTTTGAATAGAACACAAATTATTACATAATCTAATAATTTATTTTAATTTTGTAGGTTAATACTTCAGCTAACAAGCAAGCATTCTGATGGGAGCAGATAAAAGAGTTATTTTTTCCCCACCATGTTAATAGTGTCAACAGAAGTGCTTATACAAGTTTTGGCCACTCAACCGCAATTACGAGGCCGTCCAGAAAGTGATTTTCCCTGGGGCCGTTTACAGAAAAAAAGCACAATTGCATGGAAAGATTTATTGAAATAGACACAGCAATTGTTGCGCTATGTGTCAACATATCCCCCACTGGAATTGAGACATTCCAGACATGGGTCAATTTTTGTATTCTTGTTTCGTAGAAGTCTGCCGCCTGGGATAGGAACCAGCGTTTGACAACCGTCTGCACCTCTCTGTCGATTCCATGATATGGCATATGTCTCCATGTTCCCGTGGAGACATTGTTGAAAAATAGCTCAACAATTTCTGTGTCTTTTTCAATAAATTTTACAATGTAATTCTGTTTTCTTTCTGTTAACGGTCTCTAGCGAACTTATTTTTTACGGCCCTTGTAATTGCGGTCGAGTGACCAAAATTTGTACAACCATTTCTTTTGACATTATTAACATGAAAAAAAAAATAACTTCTTTTTTCTGCCCCCATCAGAATGTTTGCTTGTATAACTCGTTGCACGAATGATTGTCGATTTCGAGAGAGGCATTGGCGCTGCGTTATACGATACGATCCCATGTTTATGCTTTAGTTCGCCTACTGGCCACCTGCAATCATTCGTGCAACGAGTAATGTTCTATATTTACGTACCGGTAGTGCATTATCATCTCGAAGATTTTCTACTTCTAAAGGAACAAAGATAATCTTCTCTACTTTACTGGTTATGCAATTTTAAAATGTAGATCTTCTAAAGGTTATTTGTGCAGCGTTAAGTCATACTTATTCTGTATTTGTTTTTAACTTCAAAGCAGCTTTGTCTGTTTTGCTAATTACTCGCAATATTTTTTAAGCTACTGTTTGTGAACCGTAAAGATATGTTCCATGTGAGTAATATTCTAAGTTAATTGTCCTTTTGTACATTGTTTAACTGGAGTTCTTATTCTTTTATACTTCAATTTCTTGTGGTATCATTTTGAAATGTGCAGTTTTCTACTCAGTTTCTTAATTCGTTCATTTTACAACGCTTTATCAAACGCTACGGTTATCCAAAGTCTGAATGAAACGAAAGTGGTAATTCCAGCGAAGTGAGTGCAGGGTCCTGCACCGGAAATTACCCACCATTTGCTCTTAATGGGTTGAGTAAGAAACTCTGAAAAACCTCAACAGGTAACTTGTCTCAACCAGGATTTGAACCCGGGCTCGCTTCTTTCACGGTCAGATATGCTAACCGTTACTTTACAGCGGTGGACCTCTCTACTGAAATACTTTTGTAATTTTAGTGATAACGATGACGATATTGATGATAATGACGAACGAACATGTTGAAGATGACAATTAACTATGGGGATTATAAAGATAAAGTTGGCGGTGATAATGATGACAATAACTATAGTGATAACAATGGTAACGGTGAGATGATAAAAATTAAATAAATAATAAATCGTTTAAGTTTAGAACGGTTATATACTGACGCTGTATTGTGCTATTGTTTAGAGTTGGTGAATTGATGGCAAAGAAACGGTATTATCGCAGTCTATTATATATAGTCACGAAGCTCAATTCGTAGTAAATATGCATCCATAGATAGTTGCTAACCACTAGGATCGCTACTATCGCCTCATCACAGACAATTCGAAATAGTACCTGCAGTGTCTATTGTTCCTAATACCCTCATAAACTCAAGCTTCGTGACTGTGGTATTATGAAGTTAAGAGTCCAAGTTTCGCCAGTGTATTACCTGACATTAGGAGTTTAGTTGAGAGGAACCTAAGAAAGAACCGGACTAAGTAACCAGTCCAAGATGGGATTCGAATCCACGCCCAAGCGCGGCAGTAAGAGTAGCCTACGAGTCACACCTGTTACCACTAGACTACGTCAATAATTAAGAAATCCTTTTTGCTTGACTGAGAGCTAATTGTCATGAGTAGAGCTCGGACACTCGGCACATGTAGACACTTAGAACGTTAAAAATAAGGAAGCTAGAAAGCACTACAATATTCAAAATAGACACTTAAAATAGCCACTATTATCTGTGCAATTCGAATTGGCGGCTCAAGGTCAATCAATGGACCGCATTTTCCACTGTGCTTACCCCAATACTGGGCCATTCTCCTCAAGTAAAGTCAGCTGGGCCAGCCGAATTACTAGTCCTTCAGTTCAGTTCATAGTTTTCAGTTTAGTGACTCGTGCGTGGTTTTGTACTTTTGTACGTGACCTTGATCCGCGAGTTCGAAATGCACAGATAATAATATACGTGCAAGTATTAAAATATACAGAATGACTTATGAAATAATAATATTTTCACTTATTTTACTCTGCTGTTGCTTTTTAACATGAGCAGCTGTATTTTATGGTGAATCAAATGCTACTTTTTTTTTACAAACGAGTATTACCTGAGAAAAATAAGGCCAATATATCAGTACGGCAACTAATCTAATTCTTAATAAAAATAAATGAATAATTATTAAACCGACTTCCTTAAAACAACCACGTAACCAATAAAGAGGTGTCACACAACTGCTGGATTAAAACACAGCAGAAATTTTGGACCCAGAATATATAATACATTAATTAGAGCTTACCCTGAGCTAAGTACACTTAACACACATACATTTAAGAAACAAATCAGATTAATTATTTAATTGTTTAAGCTAATTGAGTTAAAATTGTTACTCTAATATTCATGTACTTCTGTATTCTCTATTTGTATATAGACCCTGTTATTACATGCTGTATGTATTTTACCATTTATTAATGTGATTGTGCTCAATGAACTCTCGTAATTTTGTGATATATTTTGTATAACTGATCTGAACTGCGCCCGAGCACGAGCTTCTGCTCTTTCGGGCTGCAATGCCTAATGTAGCTCAAGTGTATAGTATTAATAAATATTATTATTATTATTATTATTATTATTTACCTGAATTCTGAATCGATAAAAGGATAAACTAGCGCACTTATAGTTCTGGTGGAAAATGGTGGAATTTATAACGGATCTTTTTTCGTGGAGATGTAGTTGAATATGTAAGGATTTTATAGCGATATTTCTTTAAAAACAGTGTTCGAAAATGTAGTAAATCACGATTCAAATGAGGGGTGCGTCATAATGGCTGTAAATATGATTTGGTTTCTAATAAAAAAGAAAACATACGAGTACCTACATCGAGGCTAAAGTGATATAAGTAGGAATTACAGTAATGCGAGAAGAACTGGAAAAATAGTACAACGCAAAAAATAATAGTAAAATAAGAACACAATTTTCATAATGTGACTGTATACAGGGTGATTCACGAGGAACGGTAAAAAATTTAGGATGTGAATTCTGAAGTCATTCTGAGTCAAAACGTTCATATGAATATGGGTCCGTTTTCGGACGGTTACAGAGATATGGCTCTTTGTTATCACAAAAACTTCTGAGATTTCACTGTATACTAACTCGCATTTAGAGATAGATAACGGACAAATTTAAAGTTTATATTCACGTATGCATACATACCTAATATTCTAGACGTCGCACAGTGTGTAATTTCAAGCAGCTAGCCGGCCAAAAATCAATTTTCACATCCTATCTTTAATGCTAAATTCTTATATAGACGTGTTTATAACACTCCAAAGTATACTATCCAAGTGTAGACAGATGCTTGCATCTGTTAGGGGACCCTCACAACAGAGCGAAAGTTCCATGTCTCCGATAAGATCATTTACGCTCCAGAGGCGGGCGCGAAGTATGTGTTTGGATGGTGCAAAGTGGTAAAGTTAATACAGTATTTTTTCTAATACAGAGTGTGGATATATTATAAGAAGGTATGTACTTACATATAAGCTAATTTTCGTGACAAAAATTATTATCTTATTGTCTAGAATAAGTGTCTGGATAAACATGTGCAAAGAGTTTGAGTTTTACCTTATTATATATTTCGAGTTGATAAAATTTTGTAGAGATATTCATTATACTTTTCTGAATACGACGTCGTGATTTTTTAATGCAAACAGGTGCAGACAGAGTAGCTATTAATTATTTTCAGACACCATGCGCTCCGTAATCCGGAGAGCTGTTTTCCAGATGTGGAACAAGAGCGAGAGAAAAGTGAAATTGTCAAATATAATTGAACATTTTGGTCTCAAAGTTTACTCTGAAGACATTTTACAGTCAATAAAAAATGAATTAAATTTCTATGCTCGAAAATTCGATTACGGTGGGAAAAATACAGCAGAAATGAGAAAAATGTCTTAAAATATAATGCGCTATGTTTCAACCAAGATGCAAAGTCTGAAAATAAAATATATAATACGTTGCCATCTACTACAAAACAATTCCAATATGATTCTGCCAGTACAAGCATTCGAGGACGTCCACGTAAACTTTTCGGAGACTGAGCGAAAGATCAAAACGGAAAAAAAAAACCTAGTCCACATTTGAAAGAAAGATCGCCAGAAGAATTTCAGAACTTCTAGGAAAAGAGATGCGGCCAATATTGTAGGAGAGCTTTCACATGCATTACTTCAACGTGCGACAAAATGGAAAAAAAATAGTAAAACTTGATTTTGCAGGAACGATCAACAATTGTCACCTAAAAAGGACCTCGCTTTGATTACTGATCTAAGGGAATTAAGAGAAATACAAAATCTTGTAACAGTTAATTTAGATCCACCGTTTTACTTATTGTGAAACATTGAAAATAGGATAGGTTCAGGCATGTTGACATGACATGTTGTTGACATGATAAAACAAAGCAGTCGCAATAAAAACGATGCAAATACCGCAAGAATATTTTTCAGGGAGGTTTCCACTTTCGCATATATTACGGGAATAGATGGAAATCTAATAAGTCGTTTACACATAATATATTAGAAACCTTTTTCTTGCGGTTTTGCAATACTGATGAACGGGCACTTGACATGTATGCAAGGGAGACAAGGGAATTATATTTATGCTTGCACAAATAGTAGGCCTATTATATGCCTACAATCCTTCACAAACTCTTGGCTCATGGACACAAGGTCACAGGACACTATTATACTTACTGGCAAACTATCTGAGGAAGCCCAGGAAACGAGGAACAAATACTCGTACTTTTCAGAGAAGTCTTCGCAAGAAAAACATCAAGAAAGACACAAATACCGATATTTTACTCAGGCTACTTATTTCTTTGGACCCTTACATCACCAGCTTAAAGAAATTAAGAAGAGGAAATTGCGGTCGATTTCAATAGTAGTGCTGCAGTTGTCTCCGAGCCTCCATTAGTCGGTGCTGTCAAAGGAGAGACTAGCAGCGAGGATACAGATTCTGATGGCGATGCATCTGACGTCCGAACGAGTAAGATATGCAGCAATGTTCCTTCGCCTTACGCTTTTAATTTTAAGCGCATTCCACATTATGAACATTAATTTATTTTTTCACTCAAATCGATTTTTTTTACAATATCACTAATTTTATTTTCAGTAAAAATAGTTGCTATTTTCATTTTCATTATTAAAAACTTATCCCCTTCAATAATTGAAGGTACACACTAAATTTTATGAAAATTGAGCGATTAGTTTTCGAGAAATTATTTTTGGCCGGCTAGACTCGCTAAATTACACACTGTGCGTCGGGGTCGATGTTTTCGCACATTTTCAAAGGTACCTCCTTCTGCTCCAATGCACTGTTGCGTTCGGGCGTGAATCGCGCTCATTGCTCAGGAGAGTTGCACGTGGCTGTCTTTATGCCGCATCCAAAATACTGTCGATTAGTGCCTCTCTCTTTTCCCCCTGCCTTTGCTATACCAAGTCTTTCATCCAACCCCATAGACAGTAGGGCCTAAGTACTCTTCGATATGGTATCCTTCTGTTCGGAAAGCGTCGTTCATATTCAGCGACAGTATGCAAGGAACTTCCATCACACAAATCATAAACATACACAATATCGGCGTATTCTGTAGTCGAAAATTTATAAGGCATCTTGAAAAATACAACTTAACACTTCCGATAACTGTGCCTGTATGACTACTGTACAGTAGGTAGTTGACTGAACTCCTGTGAATTGATAAATTATAATGTAGGCTATTTGTGTTATCTGCGGGTTCTGTACATCAGCCAAGGGCAGGCGATTGGACATTTGTAATGCCCCACGACCCGGTTTCTTTCTTTTATCTACATCGCTCACAATGCAGATTCCAATGTTACGTCATTCATTGCGGTCGGTGACCTTGTCTCAAGTTCTCAAGTCAGCAGCGTATGGTAACGTCTGATTCACATTGGGGCGAGACTTTTTACCAAAAAAATGCATCTAGCTCAGCCATCGTTCGAAAACGGACCTATGTTCATATGAACTTTTTCACTCAAAATGGCCTAAGATATCATATCCTAAATGTTTTACCTTTCTTCGTGAATCACCCTGTATATCCGCCAATACTGTTGCTTCTCATAGATCAGTACTGACAACTTCACACACAAAAAAATCACCAGTCTATCCATTGCTCGACGTCTTCTGTTATAGCGTAGAGCAAGAGTGGGGATCCCTTCATTCCGTTTTACCCGGGACAGTCCCTTTTTTTGCAAGAAGTCCCACCGTCCTAAAAACATTTTTCGCGACAGGAAACGTCCGGTTTTTTCTCGATCTCAAAAAAGGGTTTTACTTGTGAGTATCCTACCGTATAATAGAGACAGACTACAGAGTTCGATCGCGATTATCTCTTAGCATCAGCGTATTATCGATTCTTCGTACAAATATCGATATGGCGATGTTAGCGTCCCAACTAATATATTCTGACTGTAATGAAATAGAATTTATTGATATTTCTACATTGTTATTTAATAGGAGGAAGCCGAAAGTATCGCAGCTAAAGAAGATAATATTACTTAAGTTTGGCCTAGATAAAGCAAGACTAAAAGCCACCAGCGTAGGCCAGAATGTAGCGCATTGGACTCGAGATCCAAGGTTATGCTGGTGCATGATAATATTACTCTTCCTTGTTCGCTTATAATTCTTCTATAGAAGAAACTGTCGTATTTACGGCGGGCAGGTGGTTCATATAAGTTCCTAACAGAAAAATCTCTTTTAAGATAATCCAGGTAACCTCCCACATGCATTCTGTACTTGGATATTGACTTCCTTAATTACGGTGTAAGGAAACGAAGTGTTACCGAAAAGGGGCGGGGGTAAGATAAGATACTGTAAGGGAGAATGGTGCTCCTTAAGGTTAAGATTGGGATAGATAAAATAAGGCAAAGTGAGATTATGTAACATTGAAGAACGTAAGGTAACATTAAGCTTTTTTCTATCTTGGATATTTCGCTGTATCAACTACTAGGTTATTTAGTGTCAACGGGTTTGGTGATAGCGAGATGGTATTTGGCGAGATGAGGCCGAGGATTCGTCATAGATTACCTGACATTCGCATAACGGTTGGGGAAAATCTCGGAATGAACCAACCAGGTAAACAGCCCAAGCGGGAATCGAACTCACTCCCGAGCGCAACTACGGATCATTAGACAATCGCCTCAGCCGACTGAGCTACGTCGGTGGCTGTAGCATTAAGCTACGAGCGTATATTAATAGGTTAGGAATAACTGAACGGAGAAAAATGAGGAATTATGATATTGAACAATTAAACAAATTAGATATTATTAGATTAGTAGGGTTAGGTAAGATTAAAAATAGCCAGGTTGACCGAAATCACTTAATGTAACTTTTGGAACTAAAAATATTATTCAGAAATTACCTGGCGCTAAAGAAGAGAGTCTGAATTAAAGTAGAAGTGCTCGGAGGACATTTATCCTACGTCGGTTTGTCTGCCATATTTGAGTAACTTGTAGTACTTTTTTAATAATATCCAGTTTGTTTTCTTCTTATATTATATTTATATTATATTTAAGAGTATTCTCTGATATCACTCTTACATTAAAACTACGGATCTTATTCTATTTTATACAGATTTTCTATTGAATAAATGAATGCTAGCCGTGATGTCCCATTTGAGCATAGGCCTTCTGTGATGGGGTTAGAACCCCCTCGATAAGGATGGCTCAAGTGTTCTCGCTTGGTGAGCCAATCCAGGCGAGCTTGTCGATTTTCTATTACGGTACTATAAATAAAGCAAGCCGGCCATGTAGCTAATTTTAGAGCATCTGCTTACATACTGAAGGATTCGGATTCAATCCTGGATGGTGCCGGATTTTTTCTCATCACACCTTCCAGAATGTCCCCAGAATTCATTTAGCCACTTGTAAAATTGAGTACCGGGTCTTTCCCGAGTGTAAAAGACGATCGAAACGTTATGCCAACCACACCACATCATTCTAGTGCCGAGGACATGAAGCATGGAGTTCTACCATCTGCCCACATATGCCTTTATGATGCGAAAAGTAGATGGCATAAAAATAAATACACTAATAATGCGAACCTTGCATTACAGTGGCATAACAACACAGAAAGGATTTTGCAACAGAACTGGAAGTGTGGAATGTGTGACGACCACTGACACCCGTCTAATAAATTCTCATCTTCATTAGAATTCCCGCTCCGTGACAGTAACTCATTTGTCGCTTACTTTACGTTCTCCCTTGTCCCACGCTTTCAGCTCTGTATAAGCATACGATCTGCCGCCTTGGTTCTTGGCTAGCATATGAACTTTCCTTCTAAGCAGACCGTAGTTCGATTTCCGGCGTGGGCAATTGAAGACTATATCTTCCGTCCACGGGACGGGGTACTTGTCCCATGTCACGTGCTGTCCTGTATTGTCTCAGTAGTGGGCCAGTGCCGTGCTGACCACACGACCAGGCAGACCCGCAATGTTTTCCTGTATATTGTTGGTCAGAATATGTACACCCTCCCCTCCAACACTTTGAATTATAAATCAGAATGAAAGGAAGGAGTTGAACATGATGAACAAAGAAAATAAATATTTGTGTACTGTATATGACAAAACAAGTGAACCAGTTTAATTATCCAGAATGTTATGTAAGATTTTAATCACATAAGCAATTAGGTAAGAAACTGAATGGATGAGACATTAGTGACGGATCCTACTTGATAATGTATGAAAAGAAAAAATTGAAATTTTATGAAATGATGACAATTCTGGAATCTAGTGCAGCTATGATACATAACATGCTAAAATCTTATACTAAACGCACACTACCAGATTGAGATCTTTGTAACCGTAAATCGAGCGCACATGTTTCTATTTGTATATTATGTAATTACTCAGTAATTAGTAAGACTGAAGTTTCAATTTTAACCGAACAGTGAATATACATACACTATTGTTTGTGAAAAGTGCAACACCCAGAAAGAATGGCCCGAACGACTCCAAACTCGGGAGATGTATAGAACAGTGTACCACTAAAAATTGAGCACGTTTCCAGAGAGATGGCGTACACATAGGCCCAACAGTGACGTCTCGTGTGTCGCCAGCAAGGTCAGTGTTATGCCTTGCTCAGTCAGTGCAGAGCTTCCAAACGAAGTGGAAACGCGAAAGCTAGTGAAGGTATGCCTCGTCGACGTGGAAGGGCGCAATGTCAGCACGTGAGTGAGTTCGAACGGGGCAGAATGGTTGGTCTCCGGGAAGCAGGTTTGTCATACCGTGACATTTCGGCTCGTACAGGGCATGCTGCTACGACAGTGATGCGTGTGTGGATAGAAGCGGATCGTACGCAGAGATGAGCGGCTACTGGACAACACGGGATGACCGCCATCTTGTCCGCATGGCCGTGACGGACCGTACAGCTTCATCCCCAGTATTGAGTCGACGTTGAAGTATCGCAAGGGGTATGAACCTGTCTGCGTCAACGGCTCGTCCCCGTCTTTTGAGGGCTGGACTAATGGATCGCATGCTGTTGCGTCGGCTTCCATTGTCCAGAAACCACCAACGCCTCAGACTACAATGGGCACGTGAACGCCGTCACTGGCATGCTGAGTGGCAAAATATAGTGTTTTCGGATGAATCCCGCTTCAAATTTGTCCTACAATGATGGCCGCATACGTGTTAGACGCTATCGTGGTTAACCCAATCTGAGAATCTGCATTGTTGAGCGGCATTGCGGAAAAACGCCTAGTGTGATGGTTTGGAGCGCCATTGAATACAATATGTGTTCTCGTCTCCTACGTATTCAGGGCAATCTGAATAGCAACCGCTACATTAGGGAGGTTTTAGAGCCCTAAGTACTGCCCCTCCTTCAGGTAACTCCACATACCATATTTCAGCACGACAATGTCCGCCCATTTGTGGCGAAAATTGTGCAAGCCTTGTTCGAAGAACGACGGGTATCACTGCTTCCCTGGCCTGCACGTTCGCCAGAATGTCCCCCATCAAACATGTCTCGGATATGGTTGGTCGGCAATTTATTTGTCATGATCCTTCAGCACCCACTCTTGACGCTTTGTGGAATCGTATACAAACTGCGTGGAGGAATATTCTCCAGGAACATAACCAGGCTTTTTTTGATTCCATGCCACGACATTTGTTACTGTTGCTCCGAGACATTTGAATTTCCCTATCTCTCCAAAGGATAAATTTCCAATTTTTACATTTCCATTTCGTACTATGTTCTGGTAACGAGACATAATCACATACTTTGTTTTATCGGGGTTTACTTCCAAACCTATCTCTTTACTTGCTTCAAGTAACATTCCCGTGTTTTCCCTAATTGTTTGTGTATTTTCTCCTACCATATTCATGTCATCCCCATAAACAAGCAGCTGATGTAACCCTTTCAATTGGACTTTCCTAATGGCACATTCTAGAGCAAAGTTGAAAAGTGTAGATGATAGTGTATCTCTCTGCTTTAGCCCGCAGTGAATTGGAAAAGTGTCAAACAGAAACTGGCTTATAAGGACTCTGTTTTTTGTTTTACTGAGTCACAGTTTAATTAATCGAACTAGTTTCTCTTCAATAAGAGAATTATATCAAACTTCTCTCTTAACCGAATGATATGCCTTTTAGAAATCTACGAATAACTGAAGTACTGTGTCCTTATACTCCCATTTTTTCCTCCAATATCTGTCGAATACAGAAAATTTGATCAGTAGTTGATCTATTACGCCTGAAATCACATTGATGATCCCCAATAATTTCATCTACATATGGAGTTAATCTTCTGAAAAGAATAATGGACAAAATTTTGTACGACGTCAACAAAAGTGATATTTCTTGAAAGTTACTACAGTTACCTTCTTGAAGGTAGGTACAATTATGGAATCCTTCCATTTTTCTGGTACAATTTCCTTTTCCCAAGAAGCAAGTATAAGCTTATAAAGTTCGCTAGATAATGAGATTCCACTCTCTTATATTAATTCTGACGGAATTGATCGATACTTGTACTTTTTCAGCTTTTCTGTCACAATTTCGATTACGGAAAGTTTGGATTCGGGTAGAAATGACTCAGCAGTTTGTATTTGAATAACGTCCCGATCATTTCTTTTTGGTCTATGTACATTTAGTAGTTGGGTCAAAATAATTTTTCCATCTGCAAGGAAGTCTGCAAGGAAGACACCATTCTCATCCTTGATCACGTTTATCCTTGCCTGATATCCTTTCTTAAATTCCTTTATGTCTTTATACAGGGACATCATTTTATTTTTACTTCAATTTTTATTGTACCTGAGTTTTTGAATGTACTTCACTCCCACCCCTTCTACTAATGAAGTTCAACCGTCCTCCACACAGATACAAGACCTCGTATACAGTCATAGTAGCCTTACGGTCATAGTAAACAGTACGTTCCAAAAATATGTTCGCGTTTTCCAGTGACGAAAGAGCTTTCAGTATTGAACCATTTTCGCACACGTACTGTCGTCCATTTGCCTACGTCGTATCCCGGCTTCCCCCACTAGCTTTTATTCGCCAGCTAGTGGCTGGGCTGTCTTAGCTCTTTTCTGAAAACATTAATTTCTGTTAGGAACTGGATGTCTACGTAATATTATACAACTGTTTAAAATAACTTAAATAAAAGGGCCTCGTTAAGTAACTGTCACGTGATTTCCTCCCTTTCTACGACCCTACGACATAACCACTTGGACGGACAGTAGATAGTATGTCTGAGTAATTTTATCTTTTCGGATCGGGCAGAAGTGAAGATTGAATTTACAGTACGTAAGGTACTCTTTTATAGAGTAGGTACAGAATTATTTCAACATGGGTTACTAGTACGCAGAACGAAACTGGTAATTGGAATTACGTACAATAGTGTATAGTGCGATAATATGCCCATTAGAACTGAAGCCTGTATCGAAATGAACGGCCATCATTTTAAAAAATGTGTTTAAATATCCATATTATGATTATTTTTCAATTTAACTTCATTCTCTAAATTGTATGCTAATGTGCTGTAGACAGTATAATATACACTGCATAATGAATACGTCCACATGGAGAGCTCAGTTCGTGAGTAAAAACACTCATTGTTAATACTGTACTGTATTTTGATTAAACAAAAACCTAATGAAAATGATCAAACTCAAAAGCGCAATATTTCCTAGTTTACGTAAATGGATGAACTACTTTTCTTCCCTCCTATACCTGGTAAAGTGATTTGTTTGTATATTATCATCGAACTCCAGTCGTGGAAGGGGGAAGCAAACGGCGTTGATCCAGAAGTATAGGCAAGTTAACATTAAAAATATTAGTAAAAATAAAATGATATCCCTGTATAAATCTTCAATCTTTTTATTCTCGCTATTTGTTTCGACCTCATTTAGTTTTTCCTTGAATTAATAAAAAAACATTCTTAATTAAATGATGTTGGTAGATGAAATTCGATCAATAGTCATAAACATTTAAAACCGAGAAAATGTTCGGCATTAGCAAGTAAAGCTAGAGACTCAGTGTGTTAAAAATGATCACCTGCTATTTATTGTTTTTGACGACATTTTGATGTTCGGCATTTGTTAACGTGATGTGCTGTTGTTACGGATAGACGCGCGAAATTTCGTTGACCCGGCCCCAGAGAACCATTGCCTACTTACAGTACACTCTTGTAGTTCACGGGTAGATTTAAAAATAAAAACCTTAATTAAGGAAGTTACAAAAAGACTGTTTTTTTAAACTAACTAAACACCCAACTTACAAACTAACCAAGTAACTAACTAAACTAACTAACCAACTGTTTTATCAAACAAACAACAGACTATTTTAACTCACGAAATAGATAAAAAGGGATTTAAAAAAAAATTAATGTTTTAAGAACTTTTGGTGTATAATATTTTACTATTATTTTTGTGTCAAAAAGTAAAGAATAAAATTGAAATCTTCTTAAAATAAATCACCTATTTGCGCAATAAAATAAATTATCACTGGTGTTCGAGGAATTCAGTAGTGCGACATTTTTTGTTGGGCGAGTTGACGTGTGTCAGAAAATTCGTTCATTACGTTTTAGAAGGCATAAATCTCCACACACAACGGCTTGACATTCATTAAAAACATTGAGAAGATGTACGTCTTCGAAAGAGAGTCTGCTAGAAATATTCGTTGACAGTGAAAATAAAATTACAAAACTTGTCAATTCGTGACTTTTGGTGTTAGGCTATACTCGCAAAGAGTATATAAAACTTAGTGACAATGTCACTTCATACCTTCTGCCATTTCGCTCTACTTATTTGTGCGAGCAGAATTTCTCTGCATTAACATCAATCAATATGAAACACAGAAATCGCTTGAATCCAGAACCACCTCTGATACGCGCACACAAGAAGGTTCGATCAAGAATCGAGAAGCTGTCTTGCAGAAACCAATGTCGGGCATTTCATTAACAGGACAGAATCACTTAGGTTAATAATAAAATAACGTAACTATTCTTTTCTATGATATCTGTAACGTTATTCCTTTAATTAGTTTTTATTTGAAGCATTATTCTCTTATTTATAGTTTAAAACTAGATGATTTAATAATTGATAAATTAAATTTAGATATAGTTATGTATAATTTGAACCAACAATTTTTGGGATACAAGCTTGAGTGAAAACGTTTCTCTAAAAATACGAGGAGAAAAAGGTTGAATACCATTGGTCTAGATCAATGTTTCTCAAACTTTTTTGAAGTGAGAACCACTTTTTTAAGTGAGAACAGTTCCGCGGATCACCTTACTCTTGTTCCCTTCGATAGAAAATTTATCATTTTTGTAGCACATTTTAATACCAGTATACTTATATTTTAAAATATAATTAATTAATTATAATACTTTTGTAATTATATTTTTGTAGCCAATCACAAGTAACTTATAACAAATTCTATGCATTGTTTATTCATCGCTTGCCTGTTAGCAGCTAGTTGTTTGAAATCCTTCTTCTGTGGTACACGCTAGTAGTTGTCCATGTCTCTGTTAAATAGTGTCCTTCATAAGTAATGAAAAACTGACTTTGATCCGTAACTTTGAAAAGAAAGGAACATGATGATACGCTTCATTTAGTGCTAATAGATCAGAAGCTGTGTGTGTGAAGAAATATATTAATTATAGTGCCATTAAAGTAATATCTAGTTATAGTCATAGCTATTCAAAGAAAAAATACTTTCGTAAATGTAACAAGAGTTATTTGGAACTGGATTTACTTGGTGCGGCAGTGAGAGTGAATCAAAACCTCCGTGCGTTGTTTGTTACGAAGTGCTTTCAAACAAGTGTATGCAACCCGCGAAATTGAAACGGCACTTAGAGACGAAATACGCAAGTGTAAAAAGTAAACCTGTCGGATTTTAAAATAGGTGGAGTCTAAAATTTCTTATATCGTCATCTGGAAAAACAAACAAAAAAATTAATACAGAAACATGTCCGATTTTCAACAAGTAAAGATGCAATTTGGCTAGTTCTGTTATTAGTGTATGACGTACACCATGTGCCCATTTCAATGTGCAGACTAGGTGTCGGAAAAACTATTAAGAAAGCCATCAATACATGAAAAGATTCGGTACTTTACTTTGGTCATCTGTTATGAATTCGGGTGGTCCCTGGCTGGGTTTCAGGGTCGGCACTAGATGTGCAGGGAAAAGATGGTGAGAAACGCTACGTTCATAGTGCTTTAAATTCCTCTTTTGTTGCTGAGAGTAGAGTGGGAATTGGGTAGGCGGATAGGGTAAGAAATTTCATAATATATTACTACTGGGAGAAAAAGGGTGAAAGGCGACTGCCATGTGTCATTTTCAAACTCTGAGATTTTCAGCTATAGTGTGATACGCAATTCGTTTTAATCTTATTTTTTCTTCTGTCTTTTTTTGAAGAACCGCAAGGGCAGATCTCGAGGACCATAGGTGGTCCGCGGGCCATAGTTTGAGAAACGCTGGTCTAGATAACCAGATCCAACATAATCCTTCTCCACCACAAATTCCACTTCATGTAGCAAGAGTTCGAATTCGTATCTTGCGGAGAAAGTCGATGCTTCGGCCATGACGTCAATGTTAAGAAAATATTAAGGATGAAATATAGTTCATTTTATTTCATTCCTTGAAGTATCTCTTGGTAGGTAGTTGAGCTGTTATTACAGAAATAAATGCGCATATGCTGACCTTTAAATATCGCTTCTGATTTGCAACGTCGTAAGAGTCTACGCAGGATAAGAAGAATGAATTACACAAGCGGACACGCATGCAGGGTCGTTGCTTAGGAAACACAAGGACATAATGTATTACACAAAGAGCGTAACGTTACAGTTTCCTTCTAAAATTGGATTAAACACACGTGAAATTAAACTGAGATCTTTCTCCTCGGAGAAGGTAAGAATTAGCAGATGCTATCATTACGATTCCCCTTCTGCGAGACGATACCCTCAAATTATCTCTCGTTTGGCATGTTCTCTCGAGATTATTCCCGAATCGTGAGAAGAGGAGGAGGCGGCGAGAGATGTTGAAGAAGTCTGTTTCTCTTGTTGCTGCAATAGGACTCTCAATTACTTTATGCATAACGATGTTTGTGCAGTCTGTTTTTCGTGGTCTTAGAGGGCTAGTCACAGGGCGTGGAAACATCTCTATCCATTCAGCTTCAAGAAATTGTCACTTTAATGTTATAATTTGTGCGTAGGTTTTTCATAAACAAAACACAAATCGCGATTGGGACACTTATTTCTTGAACATACAAGGAGTCAGGAAGTTACAAATCGAAATTACGACCTACATTTTTAATGAGGTATTATCAAATAGATGGCAGTATTATTCGCTGTGAAGATGATCTATGAGCGTATTCCGAATCTCAGCGCTGAGCAATCTGATGGCATTACGGTGTTCCGAATTTCACCGATGGCTTCACTGATGCTCCACCGGTGTCGCACCGGTGCCATCAGCTTGCAGAGGTGGTGGCAGTCTCCACCAGTCGCCATCAGCGAATCTGATTGATTCTTGTATAGGGCGGGAATTAGCAGACGAATGACATCGTATCCTGTTGTGTCATGGCGGTGTGTTTTGCTTTAGTTCTGCTGTAATGAGCACAACGTAAAAACAATATGTTAAGGGCTTATGAGCGAACATGTCAACGGACCAGTTATTACTACCGGTTCAAGAAATAAATTGTTTATGCTCTCTTTTCTTTGAACGAGATGGCAGTACGGACATTTCGCAAAATTTTGCTATCATAGCACAGACAACAACTTATATAGTCGCCATGACAGCCATCGATCCTTCCAGCAGTTTTGTTCCTATTTCGCTACAGCGTGACGTCATTGTTGTCCACAGGTCCGGTGAGATTCGGAATACGCTGTATGTGAGCACAGGCGGCAGAAGAAAAGCTAAGTAGCTGCAGCTGCCATATGGCTGCACTTTTGTACGAGCGCAAGCGTATCGTTGTCGAACAGCGCTCTGTTGTGTGATTTTTCTGGACAAACAGTCTGGATATTCACAAAGAAATTAATGCCACCCTTATATAGTGAGCATTTCTTATCAAGTACAGCTGTCCGCAATAAAATTGGGTACAGAATTTCTCTGAAGGTTGGACAAGTATCGAACACCGAGTCGGACGGCTAGTGGAGATTGTCACAGAGGCAAATGTGCAACAGGTTGGCGACTTGATCCGAGTAGACAGGATGAGAGGAACGATATGCCAACCTGGATAGTCTCGGGTTTCCGGGGTTTTCTCTTAACTCATTAACAGCAAATTCTGGGCAACTTTCGGCGCTGGACCCTGGACTCTTTTCGCTAGAAATGTCACTTTCACCTCACTTAGACGCTAGATAACCATAGCAGTTGATAGCGTAATAAAATAACCAATTATAAAAATTGTATGCTACTAATCAAGTTTTATGTTATTTTGTACTACTTGCGATTCCATAATATGGAACTTAAAATAAAATTCAGAGATGTCAGTCAGTCAAAGAACGAGGTCAGTCAGTCAGTCAGTCAGTCAGTCACAAAGCACTTTTTCGGTCATAACTCCATTGTTAATCGTGGTTCGTTGATTGTTTTCAATTTAATGGAAGATTAAAACTTCCTCTCCAAACAGTATTTTCGAAAACTTCATTATTCAGGGAAATCCAAGTAGAACCATGTTCACCTGAAGAGAGAGTCGACTTTTATGTCAGTCAGTCACACAAACTTTGGAAGTAAATAAACGGTATAGGCCACTGTGAAGGACATTTGTTTATATACAGAGTGGAAGTGAAATAACCCTGCAACTTCTCAGAACGAATAGCTCATGTTGTATGTAACAAAAAAGTGTAATACCATATTGGTGGAAAGTTCATACTTTTCTCAGATAAAAATGTTTTCTTTTTCTTTTTCCAAATATTTAAGACTCTTATTCGGTAACTATTGCGAATAGAATAGTGATTTTTGTTCATATCGATAGAAAATCTAATAAAAATAGTATATTCCTCTGGCGTATTTCCATAGCGTGGGCAGTTTTCGTGTAAATTTAATTTTGAAGCCTCTGAACGATGGTAAACAGATTGCAACACTGCAGTCATAGAGAGAGATTCACCTAGCACAGTCTTATCAAGGTCAGTAGTAGGAGAGGTTGTGACTCGCGTGGCAATTGCAACAGCTGTCTCCTATAAAAAAATAACCTACTACGAACTACAGTTTTGGGATACTTACATATGTCTTACCACGTTCTTACGTTCAATGTTAAGTTTAAGATACTATACGTAAAATCCAGAACTCTGTGTACAATATGACCGTATTGAGATAGATTCATACAAGCGGTTTACTCCGAAACTGTATACATGCTTATTGAAAAATATCTAATTAGCTAATTACAAAATATTATTATTATTTCCCCCCCTCACATACTGAATAATGCATTCTAAACTATTGACATTTTTAATATTTTCAAGTATGGAAAACAGGTTTATAAACATTCGATTATTAAAATCACTGAAATTGCACTATCTCATACTTCAAATATTGAACAAGAAAATATCTTCTTAGGTCGTAAATAGGGCCTATTGTACAGCACATAATTGTACTTGAAAAAAATTCGATATTTACAAATTATAAATGTTTTACTTGTTGGTCCACTAGAAATCTGTATTATAATACTGCAATAATGATACACTAATTTTAGAAAAACTAAACTCAATCAACAGTAAAAGAAAAACAAAATAACTTTATATCTTCTGAAACAGACTACAGCCATTGCGTTTAGTATGTTTAGTATTACAAGAGACAAGCAAATAACTTCTGAGCAATCGAACTCTCAGCTCACCTGTCAATCATCGGGCCACTGCAGAAACGTCGAACCACGGCTACTTTGACATATCTGACCTAGGGAGACAGATTTTAGTTCGTTGACGTCTTACGAGAAGAAAGACCAATCAACCGTGCATTTAATCACAAAATGTAATATAGGTTTCCTATTCATTTAAGTGTACCATATCGCCTCTTTGAAGCTGCAGGGTTACTTCACTTCCATATACAGACTGTTTCCGAGGTGGTATTACAAACTTTCAGAGATGATGGCGAAGGGCAATTTGAGATAAGGAACCATGGTCCGGAAATGACCGAGTCGAAAGTTATAATTAAAAATAGTTGTGTGGAAATGGAATTGTAATTTGGCACCACGTGCCCTCCTTCCCTTAACCTTTGGAACAGTCGTGGAAAGATGGTATGGGCCGGATGTCTCCTACGTGGGTACTTGTCCGATACAATCTGTGAGCTTGTCTACTGTTCCCATTGGCTCATCCGTAGCTCTACTTAGAAATGTTTTTATTGAACAGAACTAGACTCTTGCGGAAGTTTCTAAATAGTCTTAAGTGACCAAGTTGTTATTTTTTCTCCTCTCTCTTCTATTTTTTTCCTTTTCCTTTTTTATTATCTTGATATATTACTTAATCATTTGTATTTGTATGCCATTTAGTACGACTTTGCTACTTAACATTTTATATCTTGTAACCCACATGTATTTTCCTATTAATATATTAACTGTATACTATATCTCAAGTGAATTAATCGTCGAATTTATCACGACAATTTTAGGTCTTATAAATTGTGTGCTTGTGTGTGTGTGAGTGTGTGTATATTCCCCTTATGCCAAGTAACTGACTTTGATTATGTATAATTTTCTACTTTATTTTATATATTATGTACCCGATCTCGACTATTTGTAATTTTATATTATGCAACTGATCTTGACTACTTGTAATTTTCTTCTGTATTTTATGTAATTTCTAAAGTATCTTCTTTTGTGTTGTTTTGTAATCTAATTTTGTATTTCATGTATGTATATTATTGAAACCTGGTTGAGTGGAAAAGAAGGCCTCATGGCCTTAAATCTGCCAGGCAAAATACAACTTCTGCTACTACTATTCGAAAATCAGGTCTGCTTATTCCGCTCTCGTGTACTCCTCCATTTCACTGGGAATGATCGACTGTACACTGCAACTTGTACACATACACTGCTGTCTACAGACGTGCATATCAGGTACGACCATGTCCGTTACACATTACACTATCTGCATTGCTTTAGTGTAGTTTCCTGTCCCCATCCCTCAGACAGCGCACTGAATAGAATACTGTAAGTAGACAACGTAAACAACGTCAGATGAATACAGTATGTGTAAGATGTACAGATAAACATACATAAATAAGGTGTACAGAGGAATAAAATTATTTCATTTCCACAAAACTATTTTTGCTTGTAACTTTCGACTCGGTCATTTCCGGACCAGGGTTCCTTATCTCAAATTTATACATGTGCCCTTCGCCATCATCCCTGAAAGTTTGTAACACCACCTCGGAAACACCTTGCGTGTATATATTAATTGTGCACTTCCCCCTATCAAATCATGCGTGATGCATTATAATTTCAACCTATTACACAATTTAGGCAGACATTTTGCTGCCAAAATGTACTGTAAGTGTCAGTCAATCACGTCGAATTGCTCCTTTACATTATGCTAATCGATTTTTCTTCTGTATTCTCGATTTAATATGTAATTTTCACTTACAAATATTAGCTTGGGAACTACCGTCATTTGTAACATTTAAATTGCACGTTCTACAAGAATTTCTCTAGCTACGTTCTTCGTAATATTTCATTTTATTCGCATAGGCCTATATCCTTATATCATATATCCTACATGATGTTTGAAAATCCAGATAGGTACCGGTAATAAAAAATGCGATCCTGGTGTAGAGAACAAGAATATAATTTTATACTGCTGAAGATTGGCTAAGGAAGGCTACACAAAATAATTAGAAGATTCAAGTTTTCTTTGCTGTTGTCGAAAATTAAATTGGATATAAGAGAAGACACAAATTACAATGTTTACTTCGGAATATGTATGATAAGACTTTTTTGTGTTAAATTCTAACCTACCTTGTTTACATGTTCGACCTATTTATGGGTCATCCTCAGAACTGGTCGTTGTTGGTCTTGGCGCCTCTTGTTTTGTTTCCTGTGAACACACCCTCAAAGGAAACAAAACGTGAGGCGCCAAGACCAACAACGACCAGTTCTGAGGATGACCCATAAATAGGTCGAAACATGTAAACAAGGTACGATAGAATTTAACGCAAGAAAGTCTTATCATACATATTCCGAAGTGATAGCCTACAGTGTTAAAAGTTGTGTAATCAAGATGTAGAATGTTTACCGTTGCTATTCTGTTATCATAAACTAAATTTTACTAAAAAATACGACATAAAATTTTTCTGCTTAGCTATATTGTTATGGAGAATTTAATTTCATATGTAAGCATACAAATTGGCTTTTTTTTAGTATTCCTTATGTACGCCATGAAGGCGTAGAGCTCCAAGCTTTCTTGACCCCCGCACTAGACTGAGGTGGTGTGTGGGCACCGCGATCTGACCGCCTTTTTATTCCGGGAAAGACCTGGTAAGTTCTCAGTTTAATAGGAGGTTGGGTGAACCATGTGGCCGTTCAGGAAATTCTGGCAACAAGAAAATTCCGTCAATATGCGGAGACTAGCATGAAGGCAGAAAATAGGAAATATTGGAGAATGCTGGGTTTGGAGTGAAATACCTGTCCTTGAGCAGGAAACTAGTAATGAATGAACGGCCCGGGATTGAACCCAGGATCCTCCAGACCGCAGGCAGTTGCTCTACTAACGGAGCTATACGGACGTCCAAATTAGCAACGATAAGTGTAACATGGAATTTGGTACTAAAGGTGGCATAAATGGTTTATTTTTGCCTTGCTGTTTTCGAAAATGAAATTTGGTTGAACAAAAAGCACAAATTAGGATATTGACTTTTTTTTGTTGAAAATAAATTAAATTTGGTTATGTAAGACGACACAAATTAAAATAGTCGGCCTTGTAAAGTAATTCCTGGTCAATATAGACGTACAAAGAGCAGAAGATGGATGTTGTGGAGGCGAGAGGGCGGCTTTGAGTGAAGTACTTTGCCACTAATGAGCGATGAGCCGGCTAGCACACGTGAGTAACGTCCTATTAAAGAAACAGAGCTAATGAGAGATGGAGTGCTGCCTCGTAAAGTTGCGTACTCCTTGAGATATCTTGATTCACCTCTAACGACGGCTAATAATGGATAAACGTGCAACTAATTAAATTAAACAATGTTGTAAATGATCCAATTAACGTCACAATTACAATTCGTTCTGCTTTCTATATCTTTATTACCAGAAACAATTTTTTCTTTCCAAAAACTAGTTAACCCAAAAGAAATCTTAGTAATAATGATGCAAAAATTTGACATTTATGTAAAGATCAGAGTCCAGCAACAGATCAATCAGCTTACCTACGAGGCAGAACTTTGGCTCTGGGAAATATGGGGCGAACAAGCAACTATGTTTAAATGGCTTTCTTTTCCATACCAATAATCTCTTAAATCTGTAATAATTATAATTCCGAAGTCTTCAAATACCTTCTGTAGTTTGAAGGTGAGCTGAGAATAGGAGTTTTTCTTTTACTTCTTTCAATGATTAAGAAATAAACTTTCAAATATGATACTTTAACATCACTCTTATTCTCAATTTTCCTCTCTTGATAAACATTATATCACAAGCAAACCCACTAGGTACCAATAACGTCGCCAGATGAATATCATTTCGGATACAAGATCTTTCGATCCCTCATATTACTAATAATATTTTTATTCTACAATTTGGAATTTCTCGTTAGAGATCTTTCCTTCTTTTATATTTTCTGTTTTCGTGTTAGACGTTTTGAATTTATTGGTTCATACTTAATATGCATTTATTTTACTTCTATGTTGCGTATTTTGTGTACCATCGTAAGTTGTTCATATATAATTTCCATTTAACATTCATATTGATATGTATTTAAATAATTATATTTAGTAAAAATGTAGCGCCTATATTAAAATAGTTAGCTATACTTTCTGCTACATTACTTTCCTATATTGGAAAGTAAGAGAGTACTGCAAGAACTCAGCACTGGTTAACAAACAAATTATATTTAGTAAATGTTTTCAATTTCAGCAGAGTTCGTATAGGTCAGTTTCTGTCAGATGCGTTTCAAATTCACTGTGGGCTAAAGCAAGGAGATGCACTATCACCTTTGCTTTTTAACTTTGCTCTAGAGTATGCCATTAGGAAAGTCCAGGATAACAGAGAGGGTTTGGAATTGAACGGGTTACATAAGCTGCTTGTCTATGTGGATGACGTGAATATGTTAGGAGAAAATCCACAAACGATTAGGGAAAACACGAGAATTTTACTGAAAGCAAGTAAAGAGATACGTTTGGAAGTTAATCCCGAAAAGACAAAGTATATGATTATGTCTCGTGACCAGAATATTGTACGAAATGGAAATATAAAAATTGGAGATTTATCTTTTGGAGAGGTGGAGAAGTTCAATTATCTGGGAGCAACAGTAACAAATATAAATGATACTCGGGAGGAAATTAAACACAGAATAAATATGGGAAATGCCTGTTATTATTCGGTTGAGAACTTTTATCATCATCCAGTCTGCTGTCGAAAGATCTGAAAGTTAGAATTTATAAAACAGTTATATTACCGGTTGTTCTTTATGGTTGTGAAACTTGGACTCTCACTTTGAGAGAGGAAAATAGATTAAGAGTGTTTGAGAATAAGGTTCTTAGGAAAATATTTGGGGCTAAGAGGGATGAAGTTACAGGAGAATGGAGAAAGTTACACAACACAGAACTGCACGCATTGTATTCTTCACCTGATATAATTAGGAACATTAAATCTAGACGTTTGAGATGGGCAGGGCATGTAGAACGTATGGGCGAATCCAGAAATGCATATAGAGTGTTAGTTGGGAGACCGGAGGGAAAAAGGCCTTTTGGGAGGCCGAGACGTAGATGAGAAGATAATATTAAAATGGATTTAAGGGAGGTGGGATATGATGATAGAGAATGGATTAATTTTGCTCAGGATAGGGACCGCTGGCGGGCTTATGTGAGGGCGGCAATGAACCTCCGGGTTCCTTAAAAGCCAGTAAGTAAGTAAGTAAGTAAGTAAGTAAGTAAGTAAGTAAGTAAGTAAGTAAGTAATGTTTTCAATTTATATTTTCTGTTTTGATCTTTCCCTTCATGTATTTGTAGGATGTTCAATTCTCACAACTACTACACTAATAAAAATTCAATAAAGTTTTTAATTCACTACGTATAATTTTATTTATTTTTCTTTCTTCTTTTAATTTCTGGAATTTCAATTTTGTTGCGGTCACATTCCTCCTATGTGGATGGGATTCTCACGAATCCATTCCCAAGGTCGAAGGGAACCTCCCAACAGTAGAGATGACGCAACACCAAATTTGAAAGCTCTGAATATTTTACGCCGCAGAAAACACAGAGATGAAATTACAATGAAGAAATAAATCTTGATTAACACAATTTAATAAAATATAAAGAACGTTACGTAATATTCTACTGAAAATTATAAGTGTATAGATATATACATATAAAGGTATATCGTCGTTGTTCCTGCGATAACTCCTATGTGCAAAATATAAAATTTTTCAGTAGGAAGAAAAAAACACATTTATTCATCCTATGGCAGCCGTATATAGGAGATTGTGAATTCTAACATTTTCTAAACAAAGAAATATAATTACATATAGCAGATTTTATTATTTGCTGTATCACTATTTAAGTTATTTAATAAAGCAAAAATCTGATAATCAATAAATATGTCACATAGGAGTTATTGCAGGAACAACGACGATATGTAAAGGTGGTTATCGGGCGAGATATGAAGCATCCGTAAGCACTTCAGTCCAACTAGACATTTTGTGCACCCGTGATGGTATGAGTTGCGTGCCGATTGTGCTCTCTGGCTAAGTCAGCTCGGTTATCCACCGCACTACGCAATCCTCTCCAGCCTTAAAATTAGTACACCATGTCTCTGTTTCTACCATATCCCCATTAAGGGGGGAGGTACACCACTAATCTGCAAAAAATTTTGTGACATTCATTTTTTTTATATCTCAGCTACTATAAAAGCTAAATAAACAAAACTTTTCATGCTTAATATACATAAATTACATTTTATAAAACAATATTTAGAATATTAAAATACGGTATCTAATAATTTGGAAGGGTAGTTACAATTTTAGATAGTTTATTATTTTTATTTATTTATAATGGCGCATGTATCAATTTGAGATAAGGAACCCTGGTCCGGAAATGACCGAGTCGAAAGTTACAAGCAAAAATAGTTCTGTGGAAATGAAATAATTTTATTCCTCTGTACACCTTATTTATGTGTATTTATCTGTACATCTTACATATACTGTATTCATTTGACGTTGTTTACGTTGTCTATTTACAGTATTCCATTTATTGCGCTGTCTGAGGTGTGGGGACAGGAAACTACACTAAAGCAATGCAGATAGTGTAATGTGTAACGGACATGTTCAGTCCTGATATGCACGTCTGTAGACAGCAGTGTATGTGTACAAGTTGCAGTGTCCAGTTGATCAGTCCTAGTGAAATGGAGGAGTACACGAGAGCGGAATAAGCAGACTTGATTTTCGAATACGGATGAGCCAATGGGAACAGTAGACAAGCTCACAGATTGTATCGGAACAAGCACCCACGTAGGAGACTTCGGCCCATACCATCTTTCCACGACTGTTCCAAAGGTTAAAGGTAGGAGGGCACGTGGTGCCAAATTACAATTCCATTTCCATAGAACTATTTTTGCTTATAAGTTTCGACTCAGTCATTTCCGGACCATGGTTCCTTATCTGAAATTGATACATGTGCCCTTCGCCATCATCCCTTAAAGTTTGTAACACCACCTCGGAAACACCCTGTATAAGTCATAGCCTATAACACGGTTATAATCCATCAGATATATAAAAGTTGAAAAGTTATGAATAAAACATTACGGGGATTATAAACTTTGGTACATAGATCTACTCATAATAATGTCCTCTTCTGCCTTGTTTACAGTGGAAAAATTGATTAGGATTAGCAGAAAATAACTCTGTATGAAAAGTGTTTAAAAGTATGAAAATTTCCGACGTAGCTCAAGGGAAGAGCTGGACTCAGGCGTGGGTTCGAATCCCACTTGGGGTGATTATCTGGTTGGACTTTTTCCTAAGTTCCCCAACAGTAAGGAGAATGTCAGATAATCATGGCGTAATCCCAGAACTCATCTCGCAAAACACCTTCCAAATATCACCATTTCTACCAGTGCTAATCAACCGCGCAGTAAATTCAACATCATTAAATGACAACCGATAAAAGGCGTGCAAGTAGAAAGTTTTAATATTACATATATGGAAAAAATGAATGGGTG
This sequence comes from Periplaneta americana, assembly GCF_040183065.1. NCBI lineage: Eukaryota > Metazoa > Arthropoda > Insecta > Blattodea > Blattidae > Periplaneta > Periplaneta americana. The sequence goes on along the minus strand of NC_091118.1, from coordinate 92,765,367 downwards.
ATTCGGGATGCAGTTTGTGTCATTGCACAAAATTATTTGTGAATGACTTAGCCTTTAAAGTGACAAAACTTCATTTCTCACACTAGTTTATTAAAGCGTGTCGGACTGTAATCTAAGCAAATCCAAAGTCTTGGCCATTAAAAATGGATCTCTTGAATATAGTGCTTTAACCTTAACTTCGGGTCACTCAATACCACCCATAACTCCAGATGCAACCATTAAATATCTTGGTGTCAATTACAGTTCTACATCGGTCTTCGATCCTAGAGCAACAATGGACAAACTCAAACAAAAGCTGGAAGCCATAGCAACATTATCTCTTTTACAGCCATACCAAACGTTCCTCATCATATCCATCTTTATTATGTCCTTCACTTATTCACACCTTTCAAACGACTCCAATGAAGAGAATTCCTTCAAAGTTTGCTGACATTCTGATTCTGATTAGACATTCTGATTATAACTACAGTGAAATAAATTTTAATTCTTCCATCCGACACTCCTTTCTTCCCACCATAATCTGAACACACGCTCTCGTCATGAAACAATACTAACAATACCATCCCATCGCACCTCCTCATACTCATCTTCTTTCACAATAGCCCTGCCAAGACTCTGGAATTCGCTACCTGCTAGCATCAGGGACTGTCGAAATCAAATTGGATTCAAACGAAAACTTACTAGGCACTTGGTCAGTAATTGATTACTTGTAAATAGTTTCTTTAATCTATCACAAAATATTTCAATATTCAGTAATTTCATCACTATACAATTTTGTTATTCTAGATTTAATTTGTAATTCAGTAAATATAAAATATTCTTTGTTTCTCTATGATAAATTATCTAGCTTTAATTATTCAGGTAATCTTTTCGTACTTTGATTTTATTGTAATTGTAAATTTAATACTAATTGTAATATTGTTTGTAATTGTAATTGTAGATTTAATACTGATTGTAATTTTATTGTTGATATTGTAGTTGGAATCTCCTGGTAGAGGGGCAGAGAAGGCCTGACGGCCTTATCTCTACCAGGTTAAATAAATAAATACTACTACTACTAAATACTACTACTACTCCACGCAATATGCTTTACTCACCTAAGAAATACAAAGGATTTGGTCTTTATAATGCAAGCTGGGAAGTTTTTCTACAGTTTATCAACGCTTGCAAATTGCTTGCAATGACAAACAACATATATGTTTCAAATACACGTGATTTGATCAATGAAATACACGCAAGTCTGGATAAACTTGGATTGGCAAATATTGACTCCTCTGGTCAGATAAACGTGGTATATTTACGAAAACTCCTACGAGACAAAGAATTTGACTCTTGGTGTACGTTGCCTCAGAAAGGAAAGGGAGTCTTTCTATACAAAGAATACACGCCTGGTAATAAATCGCTATCTAAACCGAATGGATTGACCAGCAGCGAATGGAAGGACGCTATTAAGATGACTGCCAATGTATGCACAGTACGTGCTCTACCAGGTACGCCTCAGAATGGAACCCACTGCCGACATTGTCAGAGTGAGAAAGAAACATTTGCTCACATTCTGGGAGCCTGCCCTCATGGAGAACTACTGAAGAATAGTCGTCACCACAAGATTCGATCCCTCCTAGCATCGGCCCTATGAGGAAAAGTCTACCAAGTAGAAGAGGAGGTCCATGGTTTGTCCACAAATGGATCTACAAGGCGCATCGACATCATCGCTATCCCGACAAGATCAACAAGCGGATTCATAATTGATTCAACTGTAAGGATGGAAACGTTCTAAAATCAACCTACTGAGGTACATCAGGAAAAATTCGACATATACGACCCCATTATACCATATTATAAGGAATAATATCATCTAACGTCGATCGAAGTTATTGGATTACTGATTGGGGCTAGAGGGACCATCACAAAACGATTCGCGCATTTTTGCAAGTAGTTTGGAAGACAATGGAAATATCTGGTTTAACAATTGGACCCACAAAATACTTCAAAATCCAATGCTTAAATAACAGAAAGAACATTAAAAAGATATCAAAATAAATTTGCATTCAAATACGCGTGGAAACAAAATTCTGTCACAGCCAATGTGATTCCTCAACTTCCAGACTAAAACGAAGAAGATGAAACAAGTATGAGTACAGCACACCTAAGGCCGTCGCCATGAATTGCATTCGGTCAGGGGGCCAAGGTTGCGTTTAATAATAATTTACTTCAAGTTCGTTTTCCTCTTTAATTAATCTTAAACTTTATTAGTAATTGTGGGAAAGAATATAACTGAAGATGTATTACCATTTTACTGCGTCCTGGTCTTCTACGATGGTACGCCTACTCGTGAAACGAGTTTTAGTTGAAGACTAATATAAAACCTACAATTCTGTTATGAAGGAAGTTGTAACAGTTACATATGATTTGTGATTGTTACGTTATTAAAAATGGTAGAAGGATTTTTAACCCAAAAGTATTGCAGACGTAGTCCAAAGGTTCGGAGCTACGATCAACCACATTATCAACGAAAGGGAAGGAAATAATAAAAACCTTTCCTTCCAGTCCTGGACGCCAACATTTGATAATGGCCCAGGTACAAAGAGTATTTTCCTATTTTTCTTGCCTTTCCTGATCATGGAAACGAAATATTGGATTTTTCTGATACATCTATCAAACCTACACATATTGTAACGGAAATGGTAAAATGAAGCATATCCTGTTTCATTAGGCAGAATGTATAATTTTCCGTTCTGCATACATGGGTAATAGTATTACGATCCACGTATATTCTAAATTCCAGTTACAAACTAAAAACTAATAATAAATTTAAAGCAATGTCTTATAATACCAACGTGATAAAATGTGAAACACTTATTAAATTATATACAGAGTGAACAGTAAGTAATGTCATTAATTCTGGTGGATGATTCCTTTAGTAAAGGGCAAAAAAAAAAAAGCAAAATGCTATATTTTGAATAGTTTTCCAGAAAAATGTGAATTTTAAAGTACATGAATTACGAGATCTTGCAACGCTGTGTAATCAGCAGGGAGTGCACACAAGACTGTCTTGCTCTGGACAACCTCTTCACCTGGCTTGTTATGAACAGGGAAGTTGAAGGTACATTGTATTTAAACTGGTAAAAAAATGCAGATGATATACTGTTTAATTTTGTGTTTAATCTATGTTAGAGAGCTGAGAATGAATACTGCTTATTTCTTATTAAATAAAATCTTGGAAAATTTAAAATCAACTCTACAACCCTAATTTTAATTAAATGTTCCGAAAACGCAGACAATAAAATACGCTTACTTCAAACTAAATTGAAAAGATGATGATTTATTTATACCCTTCTATTTTCAATTGAATATTCTAGAGAACGAGAACTATAATGATGCTTATGTCATGTTATAAAACAAATTTTTAAAACATTTAAAACCATAAAATAATAAATGAAAATAAGATATAGCTATTTTACGTTAAATAAACTAAATTAAAATATTATTTTTAAACTCTTCGATTTAAATATAATTAAATATTCAGTGAATACAGGCAACAAGAAAAGCTTATTTTACTTTATACAAATCTAATTATTGATTCAAAAAGCCTCCGTTTGTAGTATTACAAGCATTTTCTTCCGCCAATTAGAAATAGTTCCCTCCCACTTTAATTTTTAAAGTAGTAATCGGTAAACTTACATACAAAAAATAAACTTGCACATAAAACGACTGTGTCACGTTTACATTTCTCGTTTTCTCATCCGTCTCTCGCATTACGCGATCTGCTTCTTTCCAGCAGGCTATAACCACAGTCTAGTATATAGTCACGAAGGTCAATACGTAGTAAATATGCATCCATAGATAGTTGCTGACCACTAGGATCGCTAATATCGCCTCATTACAGACAATGCGAAATAGTACCGGCACAGTCTATTGTTCCTAGCACCCTCACAATTCAAGTTTCGTGACTGTATATATTAGAATGTGCTATAACCTTTATAGGGTTGTACATCGAGGATTAAATCTCTTTGCAGAACGAAAAGTTACATTTGTAGGGATCAAATTTCTGCACATTTAAAGGACAGAATCATTTATCAACAGTAATCTCACTAGAGGTTCTGATTTATCTAGAGAAAATGAAAGCTCGAGTGGCATTTATATATATATTATTTTGCTAATAATTGTAACATAAAATATAATATACACAGAAAAACTTCAGCTCGCCCCTGAAAGAGTAGAAATTAATTGACTATTACGTGATTAGAAGAAAGTATATAAAGATTAGAAGAAATAAAGTACTCTAATACAATAAAATATGAATTGACTTACTAAAGTTCTATTTCACAAATATTAGCTTCAGTGGCGTAACATATGTACACCTCAACATGGCGAATTCTCGGTCTCATATCGCCAAACATCATCTTGCTATCACTGGTCCCATCGACGCTTAATAACCGAGTAGTTGATACAGCGTCGTTAAATAACCAACTTAACCAGCTTAAAAATACCATTGTTAAGAAATTAAAATCTAAATTAAAATAAACAAATTAAAATCAAATTTCGTTGATTAAGAGAAAGACAGAAAATTGGAAAGATGGAGAATGCTGGGTTTGCAGTGAAATACCTGCCCTTGGACATAATACTGTGACTGAATGAATGAATGAATGAATGAATGAATGAATGAATGAATGAATGAATGAATGAATGAATGAATGAATGAATGAAATACTACACATAATAAATGTATTATTATGGCAATTATTTTTTTAATTTTAATTGATTGTCAGTACATTTTTACATAATTTCTGTTCTTATTCGATATTAAAGTGGCTTTGTTTTGTCACTACACGTCAATATTTTGGTTATTTATCAATGCATTCACAATTTAATTTTCTGAAATTTGAATAATAAATCAGATAATATTTTGCGTTACACAGACACTTACCAGTTGTCAGCTGGTGGGCGAATTTCTATATTTCCCCGGTGGGCCGCGCATGCGTACTTTGGGGAATGTATTCCTGTGATTAACCCCATCTGTAAGCTACAGTGATTACATTGTAACTGTAGCGGAATACACAACAAACTCAGCACTGACACTGCCTATCATTGTAACTTAAATGCATTGTTCTAATGTTACTATGGAAACAATTTTAAAAATGAAACAGAGCAACTACATGTTTTCAATATTCATTGCATGGATGTAATCTTCTTATCAGTATATTCATTTCGCTGTTGCAATTTTAATAAGTAAGTAGACTAATAAGTAAGTAAACTTAAATAAAAACAATATAAAATAGACGTATATAACCCACCGGTTGCGAACACAATCCAGCAAATTACCAACACGTTCTGCAAAAAAAAAAAAAAAAAAAAAAAAAAAAAAAAAAAAAAAAAAAAAAAACGGTGCTAGATGTAGGCCTATTTCTCTTAAAGCTATATTGGTACATATAGAAGGGTGGGAAATAATCTTTCATTATTTTACATTGTATTATTTTTGTACGTGATAGTTTGTTCTCTCTGCGAGCAACAACTTCAACAGCAGATTTATTTTTAGACTTCGCCTCCTGATTAGATTCACCTACCCGCAAATATGTGAATCCCTTATGTAGATGTTGGTTGGGCATACATTTCATAAGTATGCGTAGGTGGAGACGGGTTACGGTTTGATTCACAGTGATCTGCCTCTCTGAAGGGAAATAAATTCTTAACACCTCAGAATACAAGCAACTTTCTTGCGCACAACGAAATCAGGAATAAGTTGAGCGTGTTCCTAATTATTTTTTTTGATTTACCCAATTCGTTTCAACAAACTTGATCCATTTCGAATTTAATGTTTATAGTATTAACCAAATTTATAAATACTTTTCAATGAGACATCTGTGATGAAAATCTAATTAATTTTGTAGCTCAAACCCATGAAATAAAATTGTTACTTTAATTGAACCTTAAGTCTACACATCGAAAGGTTTACTACATTAGTGGCAAAAAAAAAAAAAATCGGACCGACGGAATAATCAAAGTCCCCGAAATGAGCCACTGCGCATGCCACGTCCGCATTCAAAAGATAGCGAGTAAACTATTGAAATTCGTCTGGCCGCGAAACCAGGTGGCCCGGGTTCGATTCCCGGTCGGGGCAAGTTACCTGGTTGAGGTTTTTTCCGGGGTTTTCCCTCAACCCAATACGAGCAAATGCTGGGTAACTTTCGGTGCTGGACCCCGGACTCATTTCACCGGCATTACCACCTTCACCTCATTCAGAAGCCAAATAACCTGAGATGTTGATAAAGCGTCGTAAAATAACCTACAAAAAAATATATTGAAATTATTGTAGTTTCGACTACTGGCGTAACCCATTTCGAAAGCCATTGCTGGTAAAATTCATGTTCTGGGAATAATAAGTTAAGTAAGTAATAAAATATCGCTGCAATCGAAAAGAATTGGGAATAAATTTGAATAAGGAACAAAAAAAAAGTTTCCTTCCCAGGCAGGATTCGAACCACGAAAGTCTTAGTTACCAGTCTATCGTGCTGTCACTGTGAACAAAGCTCTGAAATCAGCTACAAGATTCGGTCGGTTTTTTTTTTGTCACTACTGTACCTACCTGTAGTACAAATTATCGCCCACGTCTATACAATTCAATAATAAAGCCAGAATTGGCTACTTGAGGTAATGAAATTTTCAAGTCCAGACTCAAATAATCATAGGACAGAGTTCCCTAGTTTATATTATGTATCATATATTATAAAACAAGTTTATTTGTTCCCTAAGCAAATTATATCATTTCTCTCAATGTTATATTTTTGTTATTATATCAATATGATATGCTGCTAATGATGATAATAATAATAATAATAATAATAATAATAATAGTAAAATAATAATAATACTAATAATTATAATAGTAATAGTAATAAAAATAATAGTAAAATAATAATAATAATAATAATAATAATAATAATAGTAAAATAATAATAATAATAATAATAATAATAATAATAATAATAATCCATTAACGTCCTCAACATAATTTTTTTCTTAACTCTGAAATTATTATATTATCTCGATTATTACTAGTATTATTGTTATCAACTTATCATTATCATATTTATGTATCCTACTTGTTAAATATATTATTCTGGTGTTTAAATGATAGTCTACAAAGTATGTATTTTGTAAATTTTGTATGTTTTTGTCTATCTACTCCTCTCTAGAATTTGATCCTGGTATTATAATTTTGAATTTTATTTTATAAACAACAGAGATATAAGTATATCTATACGAATTATGTGAAATTAGTTTTTAATACCAGTATAATTTGAAAATACATAAATACAAAATTATTTACGTTGTAGCATGTCTTTGTTGTGAAAAATGACATCAGGCTTTTAGATTTTCTACTTGAGCTGTTACTTATGCAATGCCTGGCTAAATTGTAGATACTCCAGTAAATGAATTTTATTGCAATTCCAGAAACATTCGAACTGATGGGTCATGCATACAACTGAATTTGCAACAGGCTCTTTGTAGGAAGAACGATTTTTAATCAAGAATCAGAAAATAATTCTCACAGCTCCTCTTCTTCTTTGACGGAAGAACTATTTTGTCACCGGGAATGGACTCTTTTTCCGTTCCAGAAAGGAATATATTTCCTGAATGTTAATCTTTATTAATTATATTTTTTATTTACAATGATATTCGGTGAGAGATTGCCATCATTTGTAGCTAAAACGTCACTGAGAGTGGCAAATGAATGGCATACTTACTTGATAACTCATTGATGTATCGTTGTTTCAGTGTGATTCTGAATGGTGAACATTGTTAAAGGAAGACCCTGAGGACACAATTTTAAAAAGTTTCAAATCCTAATTTTTGTACGATTGATAGAAACATTTGAACAACAAGACGTTCAGTAGGCTATACATTCTTGATAGGTTCTGTGTCTGTAGCGTCTGAGGTAAGCAAATATACTTCTATAGTCTGAGTTAAATCAGAGAACATGATAAATTTAAGAATAATTAAAAAACATGTAATACATCGATGTGTGTATTTGCATATGACCTTCGTCCACCAAAACATGGGAACCTTTATTAATAAGTAAACCTGTGATTTTGGGGTAATTGCCGATTTTGTTCCTTAAGCATTAATTTAAATGCTTAAAATCTGTATTTTTCATGGCAAACCATGAAGGTTGGTTGAGTTTTGTAGCCTTTTTTGGGTTTCTCGTTGTTACTCGATTCCAATTCCAGAAACACTGTATTATATTCCAGAAACACTGGAATTGATGGGTCATGCATACAATCAAATTTGGAATAGACTCTTTGTAGGAATCACGATTTTTAAGCAAGAATCAGAAAATAATTCTCACAGCTCCTCCTCTTCTTTGACGGACGAATAATTTTTGTCAACAGGACTCTTTTTCCGTTCCAGAAAGGAATATAATATTTCCTGAATGTTAATCTTTATTAATGATATTTTTTATTTACAATGATATTCGGTGAGAGGTCGCCATCATTTGTAGCTAAAACGTCACTGAGAGTGGCAAATGAATGGAATACTTACTTGATAACTCATTGATGTATCGTTGTTTCAGTGTGATTCTGAACTGCGAACATTGTTAAAGGAAGACCCTGAGGACACAAGTTTAAAAAGTTTCAAATCCTAATTTTTGTACGATTGATAGAAACATTTGAACAACAAGACGTTCAGTATACATTCTTGATAATTTTTGTGTCTGTAGCGTGTGAGGTAAGCAAATATATTTCTACAGTCTGAGTAAAATCAGAGAACATGATAAATTTAAGAATAATTAAATAACATATGATACATCGATGTATGTATTGGCATATGACTTTCGTCCACCAAAACATGGAAACCTTTATTAATTAGTAAACCTGTGATTTTGGGATAATTGCCGATTTTGTTCCTTAAGCATTAATTTAAATGCTTAAAATGTCTATGTTTCATGGAAAACCATAAAGGTTGGTGGAGTTTTGTAGTCCCTTAAATGCCTTTTTTGGGTTTCTCGTTGTTACTCGATTCCAATTTCAGAAACACTGGAATTGATGGATCATGCATACAACCAAATTTGGAATAGTCTTTGACGATTTTTAAGTAAGAATCAGAAAATAATTCTCACAGCTCCTCTTCTTTTTTGACGGACGAACTATTTTTGTTACCAAGAATGGACTCTTTTTTCTTTCCAGAAAGGAATATATTTCCTGAATATTTATTCTTTATTAATGATATTTTTATTTACAATGATATTCGGTGAGAGGTCGCCATCATTTGTAGCTAAAACGTCACTGAGAGTGGCAAATGAATGGAATACTTACTTGATAACTCATTGATGTATCGTTGTTTCAGTGTGATTCTGAACTGTGAACATTGTTAAAGGAAGACCCTGAGGACACAAGTTTAAAAAGTTTCAAATCCTAATTTCTGTACGATTGATAGAAACATTTGAACAACAAGACGTTCAGTATACATTCTTGATAAGTTCTGTGTCTGTAGCGTCTGAGGTAAGCAAATGTATTTCTATAGTCTGAGAAAAATCAAAGAACATGATAAATTTAAGAACAATTAAATAACATGTGTTACATCGATGTGTGTATTGGCATATGAACTTCGTCCACCAAAACATGGAAACCTTTATTAATAAGTAAACCGATTTTGTTCCTTAAGCATTAATTTAAATGCTTAAAATCTGCATGTTTCATGCAAAAACCATGGAGGTTGTTAGAGTTTTGTAGACCCTTAAATGCCTTTTTGGGTCTTTTGTTCTTACTTGATTCCTTCAGTGTGATTTCGATGTTCATCTCCTCTGCCATTCAGTGGAGTGTGCATCATAAATTATTTTGTAGTGCAACTATTTATCAATGCAATTTATAATAGCCCTTTATGTGAGCTCCAAGCCAGTTACATACTTGTCTCACCTCGTTCTTCTTAAGAGAATGTTGAAGAGGAGAATATAGTGAGGTAGGCACTGTAGAAGAGTATTTCTGAACTCTTTTTATTTTGAGGCCCCCTTTACTTCCCTTTACTTTAGTGCGGCCCCTGGCCTAAAATGTAGAATAGAACAGTGATTCTGAACCGAGAGACCGCGGTCCTTTTTGTGATGAAACTTCCATTATGTATTTATTAAGCTGTTATTTTAATTCTTTTCTATTCATTAACCTCTTGTTACTATATTAATTTCTCTAAGCTTTATTAGTATCAGTTTAATACTTTTTGAGTCATTTAATGTATTTTTATATTTTTTACTTCTTCAAAATGTATCTACTACAACAAAATACAAGTTACAGGCCAAAAAGAAATTGAACAGCATCTTTGAAAAGAATGTAATTCAACAGCAAACAATAATTTGAATTTTGAATATACTGGCATAAGTTAACTGAAAGTCGGTTAAAAAGTTATTTATTATCTGTATAATACATGATATGGCATTTATTCGTCAACCGAACTTTACAATTCATAGTTATGTTGGACGTTTACATTTCTGCTTTTCGAGTCACCATCAATTTAAAATCTACCCACATACCATCCTTATTCATGGATGATGATGATGATGTTTATTATTATTATTATTATTATTATTATTATTATTATTATTATTATTATTAACATTCTATTCCTTTTCTTCAGCATCACCTTATCTAATTATAATCTTTTTGTATTTCAATGTTTTGTGTTAAGATATTCATTTACTAATTATTTCCAGTTTAATTCCTAACCTTCCCTTCTAATTGTATTGTTATCTAGTCACTCTAACTAGACTGTCATCCTTTCTTTTCCCTCTTCCCTATTTAAATGTTGTATATTCTTTTCATTAATTATTTGCGCTTCTCGATTCTCAAATCCATTTACTCATTCCTTTTTTCCCCAGCTATTTTCGCTATTGTATACATTTTCATTTTCTATATTTTACAACACTTACATAATTTATTATATCCATAATAATATTGTCTCCTGTATTTATTTAATTACTCATCCATTTCTCTTCATTTATACTCACTAATTCCCTCTTTTATTGCTTCTATCCATTACTTATATCTAGAATACCACTGCTCCGTACACATTTAATACACCTGCTGCTACTCCCAACTCCATAACACCGATTCACATTAATTTCCAATTCAGTTAATTTCACTACTAATTTCTCTCTCTTTCACCTCGTATTTGATTCTGATATTCATTCACAATAATTTATTGTTTCTAAGTCTGTCTTTACACTTTATTCTGACATTTGACTCTTTATCCTCTATTCTTATTCTATCACTTTGCCATCCCTGCTTTTCTTGCATTTAATCTGTAGCACTCTTTGTTTTCCTCACTAATTCCACCTAGCTTGCTATCAATTATGTTGCTATCTACAAATTAAAAACTCATCACTGCTTACAATACGTAATCTGACCTCCTCTGGATTTGTTATCCTCCTTGTTCATCTTTTCCAAACTTCTAATCACTTCTCCTATTTTAATATTCCATGTTCTACTCCCTTATCTGGATTCCTCAATAGCTTCTCCACACTTTCCTCACTTCACACATAAACATATTCACCAATATCGTATTCATTGTCACCGGTTCAGCCCTTTCTGCATTGTTCATTTCTAAAATATTTCTGTCTATTCTCCCATCTTCCATATTATTGTTTTTCTCCCTCACCATTTTTTTCTGTCACTTCACTCCCACTTTCCTGTACTATCTTTTTCGCTTTCACTTGCCGAGTCTTGTTCTTCTCTTCCACTTCATATCATATCATCATTCATCCTTACTACAGTGCTTCTCACATTCACTGTCATCTTTCGTCATCCGCAGCCTACTTGCTATATTTACATTTTACTGTTTTTATTACTTTTTAAAATATTTACTTTATCCAAACGCTATTCCGTAGTTTTTTTAACCAAACGTTTTAGGACATCAAGTAAAAATTTCAGCTTGTTACAATGAAATTTGTTGCGATCCTTGTAGTGTTCTATTTAGATGTGAATAAATGCAGCAGAAAAATAAAATTCTTGAAAAATACATTAAGTGTAAAACATCGACTTTTTGTCACGAGAGCCTGTTTGTAATATCGTCAGACATAAACCGTTAACTTTGAGGACAATAATTTTCATAAAATTTGCGAACATAGAAATGAAAGTTCACTGACAATTTTTTTTTCTGCAAAATTCGAAAATTTCTTTTTCCTCGAGTTTCACCCATCTCGTTTTTTAATAAGTGGCCGCGAATAATAATAATAATAATAATAATAATAATAATAATAATAATAATAATAATAATAATAATAATCATAATAATAAATTTGAATAATAATTATTATTGCACTCTTTAAATGAAACATAATATTGTTTCATTATTTCCATAATTATAAATTCAAAATACAAGGAGTCCACCGCAATGTAGTAACGCTTAGCATGTCTAACCGTAAAACGAGCGGACCCAGGTTCAATTCCTGGTTGGGACAAGTTACCTGTTTGAATTTTTTCGGGGTTTTCCCTCAACCCATTAAGAGCAAATGAGGGTACCGATAACTTTAGGCGCTGAACTCATTTCGTTAGCATCATCACTTTCATTTCAGAAGCTACATAACCATAACAAATGAAGGGTGCACGAAAAGAAAAATCTTAGTCACTTTTTGTTTAGTCTTGTCCCATGTGCTAGCTCATAAAGTGAAGTGTCTTCCTAGTAAATCAGAATGTCAAAAAGCCTGCATTGTAACATGATAATTTAAAAATAAACGAGTTGTAGGGTAAAGGTTGGTAAACTGTGATGTGAGTAATATTGTGATAGTTCTTTTTGAGAATTTATTACAATTTTACTGAGCGAGAAGGACCGGTTTTGTGCAGCAACTTGTCCACGAACATTCCTTTAATACGTTAACGCAAAAAGTAGATCTTCCTCTCGCTCAGTAAAATTGTAATAAATTCTCAAACAGAACTATTACAATATTACACATATCACAATATTACCAGCCTTTTCCCTATACTAATGATCTCTTATGAATGTATAAAAAATTAAGAAATGCTTCCCTGTAAATCTTACGAAAAATGACTTTAAATATTCTTTCCGTGGATCCTTCAAGCGATAAAGTGTCTAAAAATAAACCAAGTCAATCGAAACTGATTACAAGATACTCCAGATCGACATTCATTACCAAGGCCTTAATGAGCTAATAATACTAATTCATTTAGATGATTGTATTGTTTTTAAAATAAACCAAATTTGACACTAGTATGTTCTACAATCTACATCAAAGTCCACGAAGCCGCACTAATCTAAAAGGATGGGAAAGACGGCAGCTGAACGTAGAACAGAGTAATTTTTAAGAAGAAACCATTTATACGTTTTTTTTATTTAATGCATATCTTTTAAAAATTATTATTATTATTATTATTATTATTATTATTATTATTATTATTATTATTATTATTATTATTATTATGTTCCGGGATCCCTATTAATTACTATGCAAACTGTGACCCCTTTGAGAATCAGTGCGGTAGAGTAGGGCTCAGGAGTGAGAGCCAGGACAATCCCACGCACACTTATTTCACTGATACGGCCTAATTTCGCATCTTAGAAATTTCCACATGGATATGACTGACAAATTATTCCTGGAGACCCCTCTCACGGACAGGTTTCTTAGTGTGCTGTAAATCTACGATACTGGAGTCCCAGCTTTACTTCCCTCCCTAAGAAAGTTATGCAGAGGATTTTATCGCTCTATTCTGGATTCGAACCTGCGAATATTGGTTTCGAACACCATAATGACAACCACGATACCATCGAAGACGATTTAATATAAAAATAACCCTACAGAACTATTGAACTTTTTTCTTCAGTATCGTTTATTTTACTTTACTATAATTTAGTGGATTTTAGTAACTTCAAATGGTCAAGGCAAGATTACGATCACAAACTGCAACCGCGTTAGTGAACCATTTGGCTGTTGCAATTGATTTGTATTCATAAAATTCGAAACATGTTTATATAATGTAATTCAGTAATCTATTTTTTTCGATAGATTGAAATTACCGCTTTACTAAAATTTGACCCTCTACTAAAATATCCAACACCGTTTCATACACTAACACTTGTCTGAATGTATCCTTGTACTACTATATCGTAATGTGACAATTACCTCATAATGAGTTGAGAGAAAACCCAGAAAGAAACTTGAACCAGGCAACTTGTCCCAACCAGGATTTTAACTCGGGCCCACTCGTTTCGATTATATTTTGAAATATGAGTAAAATGTATGCTTACGATATAATACATTATGTTTAACATAATTTATAAATACACGGATGTATTTTAAAATAAGCGCAAAATAAATGGTTAGGTTACAAGAGGCCTACATTGTGATTAACATGATCTGTAAACACACGGATGTACGCGGCTGTACTTAAAATCCATCAATACAACCACTTGCTGGATCCTTGAACTGAAGGTATTATCAATTAATGTGCGCGGCGAAATAAGTCCACTAGCTTGCAGCTATTCATAGCATGATGGATTTGGAACTAGTAATTCTGTACAGCCGAAACCCTGACATTTCTTGATAAATTACATCTACAGGCGTACATGCTTTGTTGTGTAAATTTTATGCTAACATGTATTAGCTCTTTAAACAACATATGCAATAACATTCCTACCAAATCATATAAGGATATATTCGTAATTTATTAACTATATTTAGAAACATTAATAAATTGCAAGGAATACGATGGATGACAGCTTGTTATAAAACAAGTTTATTACAGTACGCTACTTCTACGATTTTATAGCCCCACGTCATAAAGTGAAACGTTAAAAATGTATCACACACACACAAACATGAAAGAAGGAGAAGTTTTATGTTTAAATTATATGTTAACAAATCAATAAAATAGAATATTTTACAAAATAGATGGCCTTAGAGGATGATCTAAAATTAGTAAACAGGAAATAACCAGACAAAATAAATTATATAATGAAGGATGGAATGTTTTAATATGTAGCACGTAACAATTTATGTATATTATATTTAGAATACCGTTATTGCCGGTACCTTAGATCTCAAGTTATAACGACCACAGACTGTTTCAAATGTTGTAAATTGTTTGTTACATTAAAAATGATACAACAATTTTAAAGTAATATGTACGATAGTATGCAGATATTTTGTAATAAAATCTGATGTGAGGAAATATTAACAGAAAGAAATTTTAGATGATTAGATGTCCTGCATAATTTTAAAATTAGAAATATTAAAAATTCCGTCCTATAATTTTGTAGAATATTTCGTATACAGATTGACTGACAGAAGGATAACAACACACGTCTTTTCTTGAAAGTTTTGAAATCAGTATTCTACAACTTCAGAACACTAACTCTATACCACGTACTAGTACAATGAGAAAGTAAAAGGTGCAGTTGGGTCATACCTAACCTTAATCTATTAAAGTACAGTATATGTAGGTCTAGGTCATATTGTACGCTCATAGCATAGTACGAAAATCTGTGACATTCTGGAAAGGAACAAAATTCTTAGCCTGAGGCTAGAACACAGAGTAATAATATAGACACCCGCTGTTGTAGATCAAGTAGTGGTCTTTCTGAACACCATCACAATGGACCGATTATCGAATTAGGCGTATTTCATGACAAAATAATTTCCGAGTGTAGATCTAAATAAAAAAATTAGAAACAACGTATTACAAAGTAACATTTTTGGAGCCAGAACAGAGTAAAGAAAGACAAACTTACGGTATATATTTTGTTACTGAATAATGTAGATTAATACGGTTCAATTGACCAAAATGAAAATTGATATGCGAATTTATTAACAAAGCTGTAGAAAATGTTGGAGGAATAAAAATAAAATGGTATAATCAGGATAAATAACAATAGAAGAAACAAGCTGGCCCACATTATTCCAATTATTATGACGTCGATGACATTAATAACAATGATGTTCATCATGATGACGATGATTCCGATTGAAACGGTGATGACAGCAATAACGATTACCTTAATAATTGACGCTAACAGCAAACAAATCTAAAGATTCTAGGCGTTCATGTAGTGGCACAGATCTCAAGACAAGGAAAAAATGCAGTGAAACAACCATGAAAATATATATTTGGTAACAGATTGAGAAGAGAGTATGTTTTCTTTTTCAAACAAAGTAAAGAAAAAGATGAATGAGGTGATATAATAAGGTTACAGATATATAAGAAAAACAGAACAATTCTAAGTATACAGTGAAGCGTATTTCATCTGAAGTTACTTTATAATATATTAAATTCTATAAAATTTGTTGTAATTTTGTCAAGCATAATTTCGTACTAATACATTGAGCAATAATATACAGTACGATACAATGTGGACCAATGATGAATTGTTAAGTGAAGAGACATAATAATAATGGCTTTCAAATCATGAAGAGTTTGGTTGAATTAAAACCTGATGGTCCGAGGTTACTATGTATTTGTAAAGTGTTCTAGCTGTTAGGGCATACAAAGTTTCGGTGCTATCCGTCGGCCCCGTCATTGGGGGGAAGTTCGCAAAGGGAATGCCTGACGGGAAAATCTGATAGACGGATAGGTTTTCCAGTTCCCAGTTATCTTCTTCCTACCATTATTGATGATGGGGCCGATAAAGCCATCAAAAGTCTCATCAAATTTTAAAGCATTTAGATACTATACTTTAAGTAGAAAAATACAAAAACATCACTGTGTTGGGCATATAATGGAGTTTTTCACTGAAGGGGTGAGAATGAGGTAGTCCAAAGCCATACTCTTAACAAAAGTGTTTTTATGCGAGTTCATTTCTTACACAAATGGGAAAGCTACTATTAAAATATCATAAAAATTACTCAATAACTGATGTAAATATACGCCGAAGAAATTATGACACTGCACATAATAGCATTGGACTCTAAACCTTTAACACACTCGCCTGTAAATTTTTTTCTGTATAGCTTAGGACTAGATCATTCTCACCCCTTCATTTCTTACTTTTGCATTTCCATAGCTACCATTTTGTTGATTGAAACATCAACTATTTTTTAATACTGTTACAATAATTTCTGAAGTTTCAAGCCATGTTCCAGCGTTATTATGAAATCAATAGGAATATTTCTCAAGACTTAAGAAAATTTAGAACAATTAACAATTTACAAAAAGGCCCAGGTTCCATTCGGAATTACAGGAACGTTTGAGAATATTGGTTCTGTTGCTGATAGAAAAAAATGTGAAAGACAAAGATTACTCTGGACAACAAATTTAAATTTTGTTTCTGTCCTTTAGATGAAACTACTGTATGTAATTTTAACTAAATGAGAGGTGCTGTGTTCATTTCTGAAAACCAAAATTTTCTAACACATAACATTTTTATGGTAAACGGACTACACTTATTTACACACATTTGTTATACTAGTACATAAAGCAACCTTTGTTTGGCCAAAATTCACAAATTAAAATATATTTTTTAATCTTTTACGTTTGTAGACAGCTTCTGCTATCTGTCTAAAGAATAACCAGCAATATTCAGCCAGCATACTTGCATTCCACCTTCCACTGAAGCGCTTTTCGAAGGTAGATATTTCTTGATGAAACCTCTCTCCATGTTCATCGCTTACAACACCAAGGTTTTTTTTGGAAAGAAGTCCTGGTGGCTGTCAAGAAAGTGTACTTTCAGTGTCATGTTGCACCTCGTAAGGTGAAAGTAGTGCAACATTTCACTAACATTAAATAACTTTTTATTTTGGAGAAACAGTACGTGCTGGACAAAAACTAACTGCAGATTCGTTTTTGCGACCACAAAATACATGAAATACACATATTTTTATAAAAGGGACAAATTTCATGTTGTACAGTGTTATCAATGATGTCACTGCTGCTGGAGTGCTTGGGGCAAGTAATGAAGCAAGTATAAATAATTATTATGGAATTACAAGTTCTAGCGAGGTTTAAAAGCACCTTCAAATGAGTTACAGTACACTTTGAAGAATTAATAAGAAAAAATCTTAGTCTGTACCGATATAATCTAAAACCAATATTTGTACTCAAAGAAAATGTTTGTACTCAAAGAAAATGACAAACAGAAAGTTGTGATTAAGTTTTATTTGTGCTACCAGAGATTCAACTTAATAAAAAATCATTCTCTGGACAAAATTTCTGGATAGACGAAACAAATCTTTGTTAATGATGGAAATAACATACGTACCTAATAATTACAGGTCCCCAGGTTTTAATTGAACCAAAATCTTCATGATTTAAAAGTCATTATATGGTATGTGTTCAATAACAATGTATCACTGATCCATATTTCTTCAAAGAAGAAAACACTGGAATAATAGAAACTGTCGCAGTGCACGGAGAGCATGGCTACAACAGTATGCTACAGGATTTAGACTGACGAATCACGACCTAGAAAATATTATCTTTATGCAAGCTGGCTCATCGGCTCATATCTATTAATGGTCCTGCAAATCAATTAATTACAAGAAACTTTGGAAATCGAGTCGAAGATCATTTAACAATATGGCCTCCACGATCTCCAGATCTAAATTCGGTCGAAATTTTGTTGTTGCATTACCTTAAAGAACTAGTTTTCGTGGCACACCCACATCACAGTAGCAGTCTGCGAAATGTTTTGCAAGGTTCCGCAGAAACAATGGTTGTTTGTCGAAAAGAGACTGGCAGACACATTTCTAGTTTTTGTGAAAACCAAACTCCATTGCTAGCCGAAAACAATTTTTTTCTACCTCAAATATTATAATGTTTATAACGCTTCAATTTTAATTGACTTTTGAATGGCATTACATATCTGAAACGTTTGATGTCTCACATATTTTATGATTTCTTTAGTATTTAATTAAAAGTTAAGTTGTACATGCCAGGGACATGGATTAAAATCTCGATGAATTTTGTAATGCACAAAATGTATATCGCTTCTAATTATCTGGGATATTCCAGTTACTTCCACTAATTAATTTAAAATTCCACTTTCACTCTTCACGAGCAAGTGCCATTCCTTGCCTACTAGCATTATAATACGCCCTCCACCTGATAATTGAGACAAGATACCTGTATCTCACTAACTACTTGAGTGAGTACAAACATAATTTGAGAACAGAGCTCCTTTTTCATATAACATTAAGTTATATTTGCCTCCTATTTTTCTGCATTTCCTAACTCACTTTTCCAGAAAGTTACTAACACTATGTATGAATCTCGTATATTGATTTATCCATTATTTTTGCTTTTGCTCGATTATGTTTTTGTCATTTGTAGCACACATTTGTTACAGTTCCCTCTTTTCTTCAATTTTGAATACCTATACAGTTCAACTTATCAAGTTAACCACGGTACCATTCCATTTCTTTTATCTTCAAATCTACAGTTTCACGTTTCTCTATCAAACTGCCTAAAAGTTAACATGATTACTCAAATTTGTTGTCAAATTACCTATATTTTATTGTCTTTAACATTAAAAAAATCTATCCCATTCCATTCAATCCATTTCATTCAGTCCATTCTAATTTGATCACATTTTCCCCAAATACACTTCACTGCATTCAGTTCAAACCCATTCCACTCCATTGAGCCCAATCCCATTCCATTCCATTGAGCCCAATCCCATTCCACTTCATTCAGCCCAATCTCATTCCACTCTAGTCAGACCAATCCTATTTCACTCCATTCATCACAATCCCATTCCACTCTAGTCAGCCCAATCCAATTCCACTCTAGTCAGCTCAATCCCATTCCACTCTAGTCAGCTCAATCCCATTCCATTCTAGTCAGCTCAATCCCATTACACTCCATTCAGCTCAATTACATTCTACTGTAGTCAGCTCTATCCCATTCCACTCTATTCAACCCGATCCCATTCCACTCTAGTCGGCTCAATCCCATTCTATTCCATTCAGCTCAATTCCATTCCACTGTAGTCAGCTCAATCCCATTCCACTTTATTCAGCCTGATCCCATTCCACTCTAGTCAGCCCAATCCCATTCCACTCCATTCAGCTCAATCCCATTCCACTCTAGTCAGCTCAATCCCATTTCACTCCATTTAGCCCAATCCATTCCACTTCATGCATTCAACCCAAATTCATCCCACTCCATTAAACGCAATCCCATTGAACCCCATTCAGCCAAATTCCATTACACTCCATTCAGCCCAAATCCATTCTAATCCACTCAGCCCAATTCCATTTCACTCCACTTAGCCCAAATCCATTCCACTCCATTCACCTCGATTCCAATACACTCTATTAAATCCAACCCTATTCCATTCAGCCGAATTCCAATTTCACTCCATTCATCCCCAATCTAATTCCAATCAATCCAGTCCCATTTCATGCACTCCAACTTCCATTCCACACACTGTATTCATTCCTATCTATTCCATTCAATAGAATTCTTCTCTCTTTTCTTTAGTTCATTATTTGTCTTCTATGCCATTTTTAATTAACACTTCTCTTGTATTCCATTCTTTCTTTTCACTTCTATTCATTTCATTAATTTTTATACTATGATCTGTTACATTCCATTCTTCACATTTCTATGTTATTGTATTGCATTCAATTATATTATATTCCTCTGTTACATATTATGATTACAAATTCCGAAGACACAACATAAGAGAACTCTTGAACTCCCTCAATAAATGCAAGGATTCTACGAAAAACTGACTAGCCAAACTTTATTGTCTGATGTTAGAATTAAAATCTGACAGTCATAGCTCTCACCTAATACATCAACATCGGAGCAATAAATTCTTTCTATTGTCAGACTAGCAGAATTGAGATTCTTTGTCGAAATTCTTCATTCTTCATTGAAATCAGGTCTAAGGATAAACATGTGACAAACAGCGGATTTTCGGTCCCTTGTCTAAGGGAGTGTAGCAATGAGTTTAATGACCTCCTTGCAACTGACGTAGACCTAATCTTCAGAATCGGGACCGAAAATCCGCTCTCTGGTGACAAATGATTACATGGCTATAGAGAAAGGACAGATAGAAATGAAATGGCACAAAACCGAAGTATTGGAAGGCATTTCTCTTAACAACCACTTTCTCAAATTCCTAAATAATTTTTAGAAAACCACAATATTTCTAAGATGAATGTGTGTCTATTATACATTGAGTAGAACGGAGGGAGGAAGACGAGAAGAAAAGAAGATAAGAAGAGGAACTAAAGAGAAGCAGAAGGGAAGGAAGATTCTGCTCGTTTTGACGAATGTATAAGAATTTATTAGCAATCCCATTCTCCTCCTATTAATAAAGAGGTCTTGAGTTGAAGGTGACTGGACTAAAGAGATTCCTAAATAGCCTATATCGGTCTAAAATGTCAATTTAAATACGCGTATTGCCCCTCGTTGATTTTTTTTTATTTATAATGACTTGTTCGAATTGTAACTTTCTTTCAAAAGGAATTTATAATGATTTTAATTTCACGGAAATGTTATTCAAATTATTGTGTCAATTAAAGATAAATTTTTCCATTCCCAGTTTCTTTGATGCATCTCCCGTCACTTTTTGCCCCTAGTTTTGTGTTTGAATGTATCCCATATTTCCCAGAAGTACAATATACTCGTAAACTGTTGATATAATATCTTATTAAACTGTAAACAGAAATTCACAGAGCTCAAATTTATATACAAGATTAAATACTGATATGTATATGCAAATTCGAACAAAAGCATAATAAAATATGTGCTTTAAACGTCCAATTGAATTCACTAAAAATTTCTTCTTCTTCTTCTTCTTCTTCTTCTTCTTCATCATCTATCCCTTATGCCTTGCAGCGTCGGGTCCTCCACCCATTTCTTATATCTCTCCCGGTCCAATGCCAATCTTTCCCGGATTTCCTTCCCTCTTCTCCTCACCACATCATTAACGTATTGTTCCCATTCTATTCTTGGTCTACCCCTCCTCCTTTTACCTTCTACTCTTCATTGTCAATTATCCGAAGATAGGTATGAACCTCACAAGTGATATCAAGAAGACACCATTTATGAGGCAACTAGGCTACGAGATGTGAATTAATATTCTCGAATATCGCAGTATGTAATGAAATAGTCATATTTTTCTCAATGAAACTTCTGCACCTGCAGGTAAATTCTTAAAGATACGAGAGCCGTCCAGAAAGTAAGTCTCCCTACGGCCGTTTACAGAAAGAAAACACAATGTTACTGGAAGATTTATTGAAACAGATAAAGCAATTGTTGAGCTATGTTTCAATATATTCCCCGCCGGAATTGAGACATTTGCCATACCGTGGAATCAACTTTTGTATTCCTGTGTTGCAGAAGGCTTTCATCGACGTCAGATAGCTACGCAATTGTTACAGAGTAGTTAAATAACCTATTAAAAATCACAATTGTAAGACATTAGTCTTATTCTTGATAACGTATGTTTCTATTTATCCTTTTCTTTCTCGGACATAGAGAGACTCATCTTTGGCGTGTAGGCCTAATTCAGGGATTCTTTGGCAGTCTTCCATTTGCAGGCTCGATTTCTCACAGATTATTTTTGTTTTCTCTATGGAAGCTTATGAGTAGGAAAATATTTATATGGGGAGTTTATCAGCCTCTCGTACAACCTCAAATTGGATGACCAGGAGACTTGAATTCGCAATCGCCTTCCTCTGCAAACAATGCCTTATATATAACTATCGAAATTAATTCTCCGAAGTTTATCTTTTTGTTATCTTCTTCATAGAATGTAGGATGTACGTAGCCTATTTCAAATTCACCCCTATTTTCTTACAACCGACAATCAAATTAGGTAATCAATTGGTACTTATAATTGCGCGAATATACGGAGTAGGTGAAAAGTCGCATTCCCCAAACACTTCCTTACATTTAATTACATTCAATTTACATTTGACTATACATTCCTTTACAGATTTTGTTCAAAATGGAGGCCCTGTTTCTCGAAACACAATTCACAACATTAGGCACTGATTTACAGTTGGCATAACATAACTCACGTCTTTCATCGATTTTCACGAATGACTGTCCGATCATGTGTCGCAACTGATGCAGATCCTGCGGTTTCTGAGCAAAAACATAATTTTTCAGGACACCATGCAGCGAAAACTCACATGGTGTCAGATCGCATGATCTGAGTGGTATTCTGTTGTGACACGACGGCCAATCCATTCATGTAATTGCTGGTTTAAGTAGTCCCTCACTCCTAAACCAAAATGAGGTGGTGCTTCATCCTGTTGTCATATCAACTGTATATCGGCAAAACGAGAGCTGTTTTCAAAACATGACATCGGAAAAACAGTTGACGCACGAACATGATTGCCAACCCACCACTTATTGCACCATCTGTTCGTTTGTTCAAGTTATGTATATGTGTACAAGTATGAAACCTAAAAAACGAATAATGGGGAAAGCTACTTTTAACCCACTTTGTTTATTCATATTATAGCATTATTATACTAGAAACTTATTGGAAACAATGTTGGGGAATCATCGATCCTAATAGTGTCAGAACCTTGTAGCATACAATAGAATAATCATTGTTGCGCGAAGAAACCATATTTAAAATATCACAGTTGTTGTTAGCGAGTTCGTCAATTTTTTTCCAAAAAGTAAGTAAGATTCAGATTCTAAACGGGTATTTAGTAGAGATGAACAACGATCGAGAAAGCAAGACTAACAGCGCCCGCAAAGCCGAAAACCTGCACGACAATGTTGTATACGTCGAGTCGTTGACGTAAAGACTGGTTGTGAGTGTTTCGAGACGTCGAGATTGGTCACTCCCGAAGTTCCGAATGTCAAGCAACTTTGAATCGCCGCAGTTGTTTATACCTGACTGAACTTGTATCTACTTTGGCAACTGTTATATATGTATAAACAATCAAGTAGCCTATTTGAAACACCATCTATACCTTTCAGTGTATAGTAATCCGTTCCCTAGTCTTTATTTAATTACTAGGCCCTTATTAAAAGGCTAGGAATTTTCTTTTCATATGTCTGAGATCAAGTGTCCAATCTCAAGTAAAAAGATATTAACGCTATGTTTTATGTTTCTTAGAAATGCAAATTTATTTGAGAATTGTTTTTTTTTTCTACTTATATAACCATAGGTAATATCATATAATAGAACCAGAACATTTTGATAACTAAGATGCTGTTCTGTTTTGTCTTTTTGTCTCATTTAAACATTTATAATGTTGTTTATTTCAATGATGTATGTTATTCAAAGTTATGAAATCTTTCTACGCCAACCAAATGCTATTTCGAGAATGATGAGCGAGACTTGAAGCGCACGAGAATGACGAGACGAGACGAGACGAGACTTGAAAGAAAATACAACGAACACAGAGAGCGAGAGCGGTAGTTAATTTTGTTCATCTGTAGTATTTAGTTTAGTAAGTACCTACTTAACACAGCTTTCTTTATAAAAATTCAAGCTACTCATGCAAAAAGTCAACAAAATTTTCTATTACATTCCAAAAAGATTTTGGAAGAGATGCTCTGCCATGCAGGACTGTTGCCAGTTAAAATATGGAAGAATTTCTAAAAGGATTGGATTTAGCAGGCAAAAACAAGGACACTGGTAGGTCTATTCCTGTGAAGTGACAATGCCCGCTTTGTCACAATGACTAGAAAAAGTGAAATTTTTTAAGTCCTCGGACATTCAACGAATTCACCAGGCATACGTTCATGTTATTATGAGTCGTTTTTTGAAAATTGTGGAATCCTTGAGAACAAACTGCTTCCAAAGAATAAATCAAATCGTAAGTATTTAGATCTGTCTTTGAGAGAACCATTGAAAAAAGGTGGAGCAGATGAGATATGCTGTCTTCCACGGATTTGGTAACGTAACATTTACATGGCAGAAGATCTCGTTTAAAATTGAAATGTTAAAATATTTGTAAATAAATGTAGCTCGTAAATGTTATAGTGTTGCAATTAATTAACTAATGGATTAATATTTATATTTCTGTAGTAGTTGATAGCTGCAGCGATTTTGTCTTGCAATTTAGACACTTCGCTAAAAAGGAGGCATTAAGGAATTACCTTAAGATACGTGCCACTAACTGCATAGCAAACTGTGTGAGGTTTGAAACTCAACTTCTGATTGATGGGTAAGAGATAAAGCGGAACAGAATGCGAGTTGCTAATCGCAGAGAACGGGAATTGCTACATGGGTCGTAACGTTAGCAAACCCGCCTGCAGACGAAGTGATGAGGTGATTGATAACTGTTATCAGAGAGAGGCGTGGGATCCACGCATGATGGTCATTTGCGTGGGAGGCGATACAATGGCAAGTAATTGCAGCTTGCTTTCAATGAACCGTGAGGCATGGGCAATATTCAATGGCTTGCATATATGGGGCACGGATATAAAAATTAGGGGAAACTGTGTTACGTGAATCTCTCATGAATTTCAATTCCCCACTCCTCGTGCACTGCAAGCAGATCGGATCTTGATACAGTCTCAGTGCGGTGGAAACGCGTGCGGGAGAAGGAGATGAGATCCCACCGACGTGGTGGGAAATGGGAGGGGAAGGTGTGGTGGGAGGTGGGTTACAAAATAAAAAGTTTCCTTAATGTGTTTATACAACCATATTCATTTGCCCTGCTTTTTAGTATAAATACCCTCGTCCACATTACGATTTTTATCAGTTTCATTGCAACGATCAAGTTGGAAACAACTTTTACATTTTTGTGTTACAAATACATTTTAACTGCTCAAATATGAATATGGTAAGTGATTCTAAGGCGCATTTCAGTGATGCTACGCACATTCATCTGTTATTATTTTACTCTTAGAGTTTTGTAGCAATATGCTTCCTTAGCGTAGTGTACATTATATTACTGTTTCATATTAATATAACTGATTACATTTTCAGTTACATAAAATATATTCAAATCTGAAATTATTTGTCTCAAATTCTGCCCATCCAGTAGATCAGATAGCCCCTCGTCACACAGATAGTTTCGAAATTTGACAGATCATGCATAATGCAGTACTTGTTAAACACAGCCACTGCGGGATAGATATTTTTCAAATATTTTGTTTGATTTAAGGTACTATTTTCATTTCACAGTCACTTTAGTATTGCATTATTATCAATTCATAATCTCTGAAGTGTTTTCCTATTCTAAAAGTGATGATAATTTTAAAAAATTCAATTTGTAACAAGTTTTTAATCGGGCTGTTTTTATAGAAAGTAAACTAAAATTACAAACGTCAGTGTCATATGCATAAACTACTGATGCGTATATAATATACCATAAAATGTAAGATAGTACCAAATTGCGGCTGTATTATAATATATTTATTTTATTTAATATTATTTATAAAACGAGAATCGCATCAGTGTTCTCAGTTCTGTAATATATATTTTGTTTTTTGTTGTATTTACAGCTATTGTTAGGCATTCGAAGCTAGAATTCCCATACAGACACTTGTTGCTAGGGAAACAATTCTTCACAACATAAAACTATACTGAAATAGACCTTTTACAATGCACTTATTGTTACTTAGTTACCATTACAGTGCATTTTTGCGACAGTTTTGGAATAATATTGCACTAAATTTTCAATGAAAATATATTGTATTTGCAATTTTAAAAATATGACCGTGCAAAAAATATTGTACAATACACGTTTGTGAAGTGCATTACAAAACCTCGGAAATTGAAAAACTCGTGCTCGTTTTTCAAACTTTTTCTCGATTTTGTAAAAAGCAATTCCCAATCTTACGTAAAATTATACTATTTCTTGAAGTGAATCCAATTATATAGTGATACATGTAGTATATTTTATTATACAACGTAACAACTTCATGTAAGGAAATGAAGCCAAACATTTTTCTGTGTCATATTTTAATAATCAAAAAGTGAAATCACATTAAATTTAACTAATTCTTAAATATGTGCTTATATATATATATATATATATATATATATATATATATATATATAAATTATTAACCTAGCATTTAAGTATGCAAATAATCTTTCTCAAAATCTCAAATTAACTAACACAGAGGAAAGTAAGTTATTGCTAGCTAATAATCTTCCAGACAGAAAATATTTTTATAAAGTAGGTGGAATTGTAGGTTATCGTGCCAGATTGCAAGGTGCTTTCATATTCTTTTTAGGTGTAGAAACATCCAGAGTTTTGAAGCTATATATCGGTAGAAATGGGAATCTATCTGTAAGATTCGTTCAGTCCTGTAGAACAACTCTTGGTAACATATTCAACACATCCGTTCCCCTTTTGTTTACATTCTTGCAGGAGGTTCCCATATGTAACTCCAGAACGTTGGATGTTTCTGAATCTAAGGCACTGTGCTAAAGCCCACTGTCAATCATCAGGCAGAACACCGTGAAAGTTTTGTACCATACTAAAATATCATTGGTTGTACCATATGCCACGCTAACAATGAAAAGTAAAGATTCCTCTGCCTCTGTAAACATAAATGATTTTTTTCTCTTTCTAAAACATTTCAAAGTTGCAGTTATGTAAATCAATTGTGAGGAATTAAAATGAAACATTTTAAGAGATAAAATTGAAAAAGGGAGTCAATATTTAGTATTTGAAAAGAAATCTTATCCAAGATGCGAGAATCTAAAAGAATAACGAAATGTTATATATAAAAACCAGAAGTGCAAGTAATAAAGTCTGCTCTTTAGTTACAGTTATACAATACAATTCCAAGGCCTCCTACTACTAACAATGCATTTGCGTCGTGCCTCTTCTGTAATATGTAAATTATCTTGCGTTGGTGGAAGGTTAATGATGGTACTAATGTACGGCCAAGTAATTACAAATTTCAAATTAATTGTCTGAAAACAATGGTTAGCATCGAATAAATTCAAGCTCCTTACGTCATCAGGAAATTTTAAACTTAATTTGGATCTTGAGTTAATATCTAGAGAGTTCTTTTATTTCTCTGCGTATTATTATCATCACACTATCATCACCAACTCTGATTAGAAGAAATTTGAGTTTATATTTTACTTTTACTAATGTAGAGGCCAATATTTGTTTCTTCTATTAGTTTATGTGCAAAAACTTTTTATTCCGGCAAGATATTATCTCTGGAATATAAATAACTATAACGTGTGCACGTTTGAAAGCACAGATTTAGCAGCCACTACACTTCCTTGTCGAGAACATCATAACCTGGGAACGAAAAATTTTTGTATTGAAATACTCTAGAACTGCATTTCATCATCATCCGTGTCACAGATTAGGTCAGTTGATCGTATCGTTTACAGATAGTTCCTATTTCTTGTAGGCCTAAATAAAGTTTATTTCAGAATTATCAACCCGAATGATAAATTTCAATTATAGAGACGTTTAAATAATCGCATTTGAATTTTATTATACCTGCCAGATTTGTTATTTTTATTTCTGTATTAATGTGCTTCGAGTCCTTTCCTTATACGTTTGAGGTTCTAGAGGTTTTCTTTTTCATTTTATAAGCATGTTGTTTTTTCACATTAATTGCTTATTTTTTTACAATCTCTTATATCTGTGCCAAAACTTGTTATTTTTAATTAAAATTATAATTTCCTGATCATATTTATAATTTGTTGCAACTGCTACTTTATCAACAGGTCTATTTATATTTTAAGTATTTAACATCAAATTTTGACCGTAATTAACTAATTAATAATAAGAAACTTCAGGAAAACTCAAAATATAGATATTTTGTAAATAAAAAAATATAATATAGAATATATAGAATTAAAATAATTGATAAAATAACTTATTAGAGGAATCTACGATTGTAGTAGCAGATATTAATACTATGTTCTTTTAACCTCTGAACATTACTAAGTATTCATAAAATGATACATAATTATGAAAATAGTAAGGTGAACCAAAATTCTGACGATAGATAATAAGCTTTTCCCTATAACACGCGTACTTGTCTATTCAGAAATGAAAAGATATGTCTACATCACTCAACTTTTTGAAAAATATGTCTGTTGATTGAGCTGAGTTTAAGTTAAATCACTAATATTTTCGCATTTGTTTTCCAATTATTATTAAATGTATCGCTTAATGTATTCCAGTAAAATTCATAAAACAATAAATTCCAATTAAATGAGTAACTGGAAAGGGATTTTTCAACTGGCGTACAGGATGCCGGATCGAAATTTTCTTCAACAATACGTATCTATACATGTATGACTACTTACAGTCATGGATTATTCAGTGAAGACGGCGACGTCCTCATATATGAATAATGAAAGTTTAACATTGATTCAAAAACTGTTGTCGAAAATGGCCATAAAATCGTTTAAATATACACTCCTGCTTACATGACGTATACTGTATGTCTAAAATGCAGGTAACAGGCCATTGATGATACAAAAGAAGGGGAGTACGGTCGACACCATGAGTCGAGTCTCGGCATAGCTCAGACGGAAAGAGCACTCAGCTCGCAAAGCTGAGAGGTTATGGGTTCGATTCCAGGTGGCGGATAGAATTTTTCTCCAATAATACGTATATAGGTCTATACGAGAGCTGTTGTAGACTTGCAGCATGTAAAAGAAGATATTCAGATAAAGTGAGCCTGTATGATCATGTTAAGGTAGCAATGGTAAAACCAAGAACTGGGTTATATAGAAAATCTCCTCCATATGCACACCAAAATTCTTACAGGATTAGGTTGCAATCGAATCCTGGTTCATCTTGGTGAAAATACGTCAGTTAACGGGATTAAATAAAGAATGGGTAATGTGTTGCTGAAAACTGCAATTGAAAGTACTTATCATCATCATCATCATCATCATCATCATCATCATCATCATCATCAACGTCTACATCACGGTGTGGGCCATAAAGCACGTTCCAACTCCAATCATAACTTTTTAAGAAATTTACTGATAATAAGAATCAAGTACTCGCCTCTCCACGTCCTGTTCGATAGTTCTGCTGTTAGTAGACTCGAGGTACGCTGGTTCAAATCCGGCTAACAAAAATATCATAGCATGGTTTCCTTGAAACCAGAAGTTAAGTTGGTGTCACTTATCGTAGATTCATTGTACGTAAAGTAATTGTTTATAATTTAATGGAAGGAGTACAAAGTTCCCGACCTCATGTTTGTCACCTCACAAAGTACCGAGTTTGTGGACATTCCTCTGCTACCCAATTTCTCAACTGAGACTATTAATAGGCCTAACTCTGCAGAACAGAACCCTATGAGAACATGCAATTATATTCCTAGGTGAAAAATTCAGGAAATATGTAAAAAATATAAAGACCAAAAAATAAGTTAATAGGTTCCATTAGCTTCTCTTATACAGTCTAAGGAACTGGATAACGGATGGATCCTTCCGAGGGAAACACGCTTCTACATATTGGGCGCCGTTTATGGTGCTTAAAACTATTTTTTTCATATTTTTACATAGGCCCTAAGACGATACTTGGTGGTAGGTTTTCCCCTACCGAAATGTCATCATCGCTACATTAAACCTTTCCGCTTGAATGAGTCCATTTGGAATCACTTCTGTAATCTTTGACTCATATGATTTGCCTGATGATTCCATTTGGTATCCTCAGAAGTAGCTTCGTTCTTTACCGAAAGAGTGCAGCACTCACCCAGTTCCTTGACCAGCTCTTCATAGGAAGAGGATTGCTTTTTTTCCCCCATGGTCTTAGGTCAAAATACAAGATAGATGCAAAGCACAAATTGTTTCATTCATTTTCATTCACGAAAAACAAATTCAGGTAAGAAAGGGTTAATCATCATCATTCTCATACGGTGTTGCGTATTTCGCCTCCTCTCGTTCACCAACGGCAACGCCGATTGGCAGCTAAAAGAACTACGACTTCGGTGTGTCGCCCATAAATGGGGATGCCTAGGTGAATAATGGAAGTAAAATGTTCGCCATTAGATAACAATATTTTTACATAAGACAAGTTTTACAACTTTTGTATTCTATGAAGCCAATTATAGAATTTGATTATGCGACAAACATTTTGTGACTTTATCCACTAGACTTTTTATGCAGTTTTTCCCAGGTAAACACGAGAATAATTTGAGATAATTTACTATAAACTTTTTAAAAATCGTTGGTGAATCGCGTTTCGAGTTGAATGAGTCATTAAAAAACATTTTGAACCGAAATATAGTACTAGTTCTGTGTGTCAGACGAAATACAATCGAATACCACTGTTATTCCACGTATTTAATTTATTTAACGTTCTATTATTACGTTCATAACGCATAAGGTTTCGATTTTCGATATGAAGTTACAATTTATAATCTACTGAGAATATGTATCAGTCCCTGCTTTACACTTGTCTTAAGCGATGGTCTTGCGCCATGCTGACCACATGATCTGCTTCTGAATACCTAGAATTGTTTTATTATCCTCACTAGAATGACGACTGGATGGTCTAAACGGCTCAATTCTTGAAGTCAGTAGATGAGTTAACATCGCGTTAAACTGCAGAGGTACATGATGCTGTGAAATGATGACCGCATTCCGAAATATGAAATTAACTTGCAGCAAATGTATCGAAAATATAAAGAAGAAAATAGCACTTTGACCGAATATCCTCCAAAATGAAATGTAGGCCTATATTAGTCATCAATATAATCATTTTTAAAGAGGATGGAAAGTCCTTTGCCGCTATGTAATTATTATCAAATCAATTATTCATTGTCTTGTCGGGTTTCCTAGTAAATATGTGTCCAAAAATGATACTGTTCCCATAACCCTAGATCATATATACCCCAGATAGGTCGGCTTTATAGGTTTTGACGTTAACAACTTTACTATGCTGCCATCTAGTTGTTACATAAGGAGTCACGTCATAATTCCCATTTGAATTGCATTAGCGACTGTACTGCCATCTCGTGTTCGTTTACGGCGGACGGGTGGCGACCCTGGCGGTTGTTCCCTTAAAAATGCAGATGATTTTAACTAAGTGATGATCTATCTGTTACATATATGATCTAGGCCATAACTCATCCACCTGGCCTACACTGATGGGAATCAATTTCTCTGCCTGCAACTTATTTATTACTGTACTCGTATATTAAATAAAAGCATATTAGTATCTCATAATAATATTAGGAACACTGATTATAATATTATCAAAGTGTTGAGAAAAAGTTTAGGTCCAATTTTTTACTCACTTCAAAACAAGTGGAAAATTCGACATAATAATGATATTCACAAACTTTATAATCAACCTATTTCCACCTAATTTGTTCTACTAACAATATCACTGTCGTCTTCGATTTAGGTCTGTTTACGAACATGACAAGAATTCCCTACGAGAGAACTTCAGACATTTCAATGGCCTCGAAGTTGGAAATATTACTTTTAGCAGACTTTTATATCTCAAAATTTCTGTATATCGGTATTATTTTTCACCATTTCCTTCCTTTAAACTGAATATACTCAGTTCCTCAGAGTTGATAACGACCTGCTTACTAAGAGAAAGTGACTAACTTAATGAATATTATTTTCAGACTAATGAATGACCAATATTAGTGAACTAGTAAAAGATCAAGGAAAGAGTAGTAGGAACTGTCTAGTGGCACTGAATTAAATTAATATCAAGGAATCAGGGTAATGAAGGTGTGAATAGTAAGAATTATTTGGCGGTGGAAATACGTTGCTATAGCAAATAGCGAAATGAATAACGAATCGATATAAAAATGAACTAGCGACTAAATAATGAATCGCAAAGGAAAGGTAAGATAAGTATTAAATATATGATACCCTGAGCAGTAAGAGGAGAGATAGCTAGTGCGAATAGGGTACTTATAATAAAGTGTACTGCAAAGAAGTGTTATTTGTAATTGTTGTTAATGGGGGCACCGTATACGTGTAAATGTGAGGTTCACCATGTAAGAATTGCTGTAATTAAATAATAGCATAACATCATCATAATATTCAGTTATATTCATATTTCTTAATCTATTTTTGATCTCAAAATGAATGTTCAGCTATCAAACTTGAGAACCTCTACTGTGTTAGCTAGATTTTCCTATTATAGATCTATTTTCAGTTTAATAGCAAATATATAGTTGCATATTTCATCACAGACAATTTCACTAAATTTTAAAATAAATAGGCGTACTACTGGATATTATTTTTAAATGTTTTCTATGTTAAAAAATCTTCTTAGTGCTCCAAAATTTCTCAGGAACTTGCTTAATTTATATTTATATATTCTTTGCGATACTATAATGTATCAAAACTGGATATTAAAATTTAATACTTGACAACGATTAAAGTGATTTGAACATTTTTACCTTACGCGTTTCTTCCTTAAAACGCCATTATTCATTTGTTCCATTTGACTGAAATTCACGACTAAATTTTCTCAATTGGATAGACTGCTTATTCTTTTCAAAGATCTCGACTTGGAGGATTCTACTAACGCCTCATTTAAGTTACAGACTTTTATGCTTCTTAAATTTTTCAGACTACATAATGAAAGACAGAAATTCTTAACTGAGAAAATGGGTTTTATTCTCTTAGTATAACCCCAGTATAGTATATACAGTCACGAAGCTCAATAAGTAGGAAATACGCATCCATAGATAGTTGCTAACCACTAGGATTGCTACTATCGCCCCATTATAGACAATGCGAAATAATATCGGCACAGTCTATTGTTCCTAGTACCCTCACAACTCATGCTTCGTGACTGTATATACTATAGACTGTGGTATAACAATTAATGTGCGGATGTTGTTCTAGTTTGTAGCGGCTGTTGTTCTCATGGGACTGATGAGCGTCGCTATGCCAGCGCCTCAAGGTGGTGTCCCAGCAGGAAGGGCTTACAACCCGAGGTTCCTGCCCCTCTCTCCTCAGGGATACGTGCCAATCATCAGCGAGAACTATGACCTGAACCCAATCGACAACTCATACAACTACAAGTAAGCACTAAGACTCAATCAGAATGAGTTAAGCGCCATTCAAATTTAAAAGCGCACATTTGCGTTGAAATTGCAATAAAAATATTCTGAATAGCATAGCATCTGTTTCAGTGGATTCTGCTTAATAGGACCATGTTGGGACCATGCGTTTTGGTCGAATTAAAGGGTTAGGTATAACTTACAGCAGTAATTTTTTTGGAAATATTCAACTTTCTTTTATCCATTATTTTATCTTTACAATAATGAAAATTGGTCCTTCTGCTATACGAAAAAAATATTTTTACGATTAAAAAAATTATATATATATATATTTTTTTTTTTCAAAATTCAAAATGTGCAGTTCACTGATGAAGCGTTTCCCTCGTAATTCATAAACTTGTTAAGTTTTTCATGCTCTCTCTCTTCTATTTTACTGCTGAAACTCATGTTTACAATATCATGTTCTTTCAACTACATTCCTTAATAAATAATATATATATATATTTTTTTGAGTTAGAAGACCATTTTGTAAAATGAATTTATTTTTTATCAGACAATCTATCAAAGGAAGAGAAGTAATCTTGCATCATATGACATGTATAAATACACACAACAAATTTCATCACAGAATGTTGGATAGTTTTTCAGTCATGTGAGAAACGCTTCATCATTGCACAGTGAACTGGCTTTTGAAGGAAAAAAAAGTATTTTTTTTTTTAAATCGTAAAAATATTTTTTTTATATAACAGGACAGTGTTTTACACATACTAATTTTCATTATTGTATAAGACACAGTAATGTTGAATATTTCCAAATTTTACTGCTGTAAGCTGTACCTAACCCCTTAAGCGACTGGTCCTTTTAACCCGAGTTAGACATATATTGACTGTATTTGTACCTCTAATTTTGCTCCTAATACTCAGCTGGTCCTAATAACCGCAGGACCTATTACGCGGAATCTACTGTATTATGATTCAACATAAAAATCTCAAAATATAGTACGATAAAATAATATACCGGTAATGTTTTATTTTCTAACAAAGATAAAACTACAAATTGTAATATTTTTCAATTATTGATTTTTCACTTTTTCGAAGCTGATTGAGAAAAATATTTTTGTGAATAAAATTCTGAGGTCAAAGTTTCAATGATATCTTGTTTCTTCTAATAACAACATTACTCTTCCCTGTAGTTCACAATAAAACATACAATTCTGTAGGCTTACAGGAAATTTCGGATACTGTTGAATTGTAAAATTCTTCAACACCTGGACAAGTAGTCTTCTTATACTTCTACTACCCTTGTTTAAACCTGTCGGCCTATTTTATCAGAATATCTGAATATTTTTCGAGACTTTCAGAATTTATTTTTTGTGAGTCACAAACATATCTTTCAATTATCACAATTTAATTTTTTTCAATTACTCTAATATATTTTTGTTTCTTATTGTGCAATTCTAGTCAGTCTCTCTAGTTTTCTTATTCATCACAGTCGTAACTAGTGATAATAATCATCTTCATTATGTCTCACAAGTACTAGATAGATAGATAGATGGATTTATTGAGCAATATTATACATACAGATTTTTATATTATCATAGTTTTCTCTAAAATCCAATGCACTGGTCTTCTGATCGTACGTGATTTGTACCTAAAACAAGTCCTACACTGTAGGTTTAACCCCCCCCACCTATGGTTATATCCAGTACTCTCTAAAAGAACACACATATTAAAATGAAAATGGCACACAAAACATATTATATAATATATCCTAACATAAAAAAATAAAAGTGTATAGTTGCGTTATCCCTTTCTCAGTTAGTGTCACAAACTTCAACAGCTGAAGTTCTAATCTTTCTCGCCTTCAAGAGGATCAAGCCAATCTTTTGTTCGTATTCTCTATTCTCCATGAGGTCAAGGCATGCAAGCGAACTCCTATTCTAACTTAGCATCAAGGGTGGTAGATATTTTCTCCGTACATGTTCCAATTCGACACACTGTAATAAAATATGTTTATTGGAGTCCTTTTCTCTGCAAATCGGACAAAGGCGCTCTCCTTCTTCGTTGACAATTTTATTATCCTTCCATGCCCCCAATTTTAGCCACGCTAAACCTGCTCTGGTGTCTTTGTTACAAGAATTTATGTAGTCACACCTCCTCCAGTTAAGCATGAGATCTGATTGTAAATGCAGTGAGGACTCTCCATGCTGAATTATTTTCTCTATTTTAATTGCAGGCCTTTCTCTAATTTTTGTGCTTGTAGAATGTGCAATATTTGTGACACTGTTTATTCATTCCGTGCAGATGTATAGTAAAATGCATTTTTCTTAACAAGTCTTTATTATAAAAGAATTTTGTAATTTTCTTTGCTCCTTTCTTATTGTCTAGTTTCATTCATACCTATCCTTTTCGTTGACAGTTTTAGTCTTGTAGTTTCTACATTAGGTCTAGTCAGAATTTGTTTAAGTACTGAACACCGGTGCAGCTCAGTCAGCTGAGGCGCTTATCTGCTGATCCGTAGTTGTACTCGGACTTGGATTCGTTTCCCGCTTGGGATGATTTCCTGGTTGGGTTTTTCCGAGGATTTTCCCAACCGAAAGGCAAATGTCAAGTAATCTATGACAAGTCCTCAGTCTCATCGCGCCAAATACCATCTCACTATCACAATCCCCATCAACGCTAAGGGATCTGGCAGTTAATACAGCGTCTTTAAATAATCGACTAAACAATTGTTTATTTATATTCTTGGATAGCTTCTTTCTCATAAAACATCACTTAAATAACCTGACATTATATTTGTTTTGCTGGCCTATCATCGGATCCCTTTTTACAGTGTCGTAGTACTCATTACTTGAGGTCTTGAGCACTGGGAACACAATTTTGGACAAGTAATCAGCCAGGGTGTTATTAACTATTGTCAACACTGTGGGTCAAAGAAAGTGTTTAAATAAAATTTGAATTGAATACAAAAGGGCAATTATGTTCACTTCAATTTTTCTATAGTTATCACTTCGAAATCTTATCACGAACCGAAACACTAAAAAAAATTAATTACATGAATATAACATTCTTACAGCCAAAGCTGCTAAAACTTGCCAAATTTCAAGTTCAGACATCGATCATATAACAATAAGTTTTTGCATGTCTGTCTATACTATCCCGATTTTCTCCTTGTCTCTAGCTTTAAATGTAGCATATTTTAACATAATCGTACGTCTTTGGTTGTTGCTGCTAATCTGGTCATTCACTTACAATATTCATATTTCGTGATTTATGTACAAAAGTACTGCTTTATTTATATAAAACTGTAAGTATAGTTGGAGAATGCAGGGATATTTTATCATCAGATTAATTCTTTCTTTCTTCTGTTTTACACATTGTTCAGTTTCGAAAATTATAGTAAGTACAAAGACGCCATTATTTTTTTTTTTAATCTTAGTTCTCCCCTCCAAGTCAGCGTTATAGTATCCTTTGGCTATTTTGCTATACATCACTGTAAATTTGTTTTTTCATATTGGTAATATAAAATAAGACTATCATAGCAATGGATTTTATGAATGTAATGAAGTAAGAACCAATTACTTCGAATCCAAAGTGTCCTTTCTGTTTCAAACGTAATTGAAAAGAATACATTTTATAGCTTGCATTCATGATATTAGAACATTCAGAATTTCGATTATCTTTAGTTTGGAATATTAAGTTAAAGTAAGCTAGTTAGTTCCTTTAAATTGAATATATAGTAGAACAAAACGAAACAATTCCCGATCTTCGAAATACAGATTTTACGAAAAAATGGTTAGTAGAACCTTAAGTGATAAAGTAAAAAAAAAAAGATGAGGTAAGGAAAGAAAGCAACATTCGAATGTTACGAAATGAGTGAATGCACTGAATGTAATAAGACGTGAAAGGTATGCCCATAAAGACAGAATGTAGAACAACGGACTTGTTAGAAATGAATAATCCTCCTGTAGCACTTTAAAAGACTCCGAAGGAAAATCTGGGCTTCTTGTCTGGATATCCGACGACCTAAATTGAAGTATTAGACAGCGGACCTTTATCAAAGGTGAAGAAATGGAATAGTGTGTACCAAAAACATACTAGTCCTTCATTGCCCCAAGTGGACCAAATATAGCTGACCCGGATTAATTTTTAGTGTTAAGGTTGAAATTTATCCCCCTGCCATTGAAATTGGGAGTAGGTCCCTTTTTGGCGTATTTAATGTATTTTGGGCTATCTGTGCTCCAGCGTCTACCTGACACACGTCTAGAGATTTCTATTTGGGAAGCACTGAAGTATCTACTTTTAAAAAGCAGTTCATAATGGTGAAGATGTTGACAACATAGTCTTAAATCATCTCTTGTATGTTTTAAACAAAACTATTTCAGTGAACATTTCTAAATTTAAAATCTATTTACATTCAATGAAATAAATGCATTTTGATCAACAGTAGAATGAGAATGTCAAATGGAGCCGAAATCTTCGGAAAAAGCTGCCACTACAGTCGTTTCGTCCACTTAGAATCGTGCATCACCTGTCTGGTTTCAAACCCCGGTCTCTTTAGCCAAAAGTCTTCATGTGACTGAGCTACAGTTGGGCTATTGTACCTTCATTTACCATCGCTTGAACGTGGGATTTGCCGACGAACTCGTCATTCTACTAACGGTCCGGTTCTA
Organism: Periplaneta americana; assembly: GCF_040183065.1. Lineage (NCBI taxonomy): Eukaryota > Metazoa > Arthropoda > Insecta > Blattodea > Blattidae > Periplaneta > Periplaneta americana. The sequence continues at coordinate 92,726,847 of NC_091118.1, read as the reverse complement.
AGATCTGTCACAAGCAAAATATTCTCATGAGGGCACATAAAAATGTTAATTTTTCTTTTTCCACCACGTTAATAATGTCAAAAAGTGCGTAAAAAATTTTGGCCACTCGAGTGCAATTACGAGGGCCGTTCAGATAGTAAGCTTCCCCGAGGCCGTTTACAGAAGGAAAACATAATTTCATAGAAATATTTATTGGAACAGATACAGTAATTTTTTAGCTATTTTTTTTAACATATTACCCACCGGAATTGAGACATTTTTCATAATATGAGATCAAATTTTGTATCCCTGTCTCGTAGAAGTCTGCCACCTGGGATCGAAACCAGTGTGTGACAGCCGTCTGCACCTATCTGTTGCTCCCATGTTATGACAAATATCTCAATTCCGATGGGAAATATATTTTAAAAATAGCCCAACAATTGCTTTATCTCTCTCCATAAATATTTTCATGAAATTGTGTTTTCTTTCTGTAAACAGCCCCAGGGAAACTTACTTTCGGGACGGCTCTTGCAATCGCGCTTGAGTGGCCAAAATTTGTATAAGCAATTTTTTGACATAATGAACATAATGAGAGAAGAAATACCTTTTTATATGCCCCCATGAGAATGTTTGCTTGTCAGAAGTAAACTGATACTACGTAAACCTCAGACAATGACTGTCACTTTCACAGCGCGACACATACGAATTGATTGCTATATTATGAATACAATAGCGCAGGATGTAGTATGTCGTTCATTAAGTCCAAACCATTCATAAAGCAACGGGAATGTTTGAAGTGCGAACAATGACGACTTGCATGGTATGTGTGAGTAATGCTCACGGGAAGCATGACTTGTATTCCTGCAGGACAAACAAATAGGAAGTGATAAGGAGGTATTGTAAGTAGTAAAACTTAGTTCAATGGAACAGAAATTTACGTCTTCTCAATACTTCAGCTGTCGACTAAACAGAAAGCGAAGGTTGTAGTAAAGTCAGATTATTGGACGCCTAGAATATCCACTTTCCAAGTTGAAGATCCACGATTAAATCCCGGAGATTTCTAAAGAAAGTAACGTTGAGGAAAGATGGGTAAAGTTTTTCCTTATTATTTCCGTTTCCCCAGCCGTCATTCTACCGATTCTTTTACCACCACCCCAAAATCGTTCACTGGTATTTCCTTCCAATTCTATAAAATATCCTCAGGCAAGTAACAGGGGCTTCATGTATGTCCAGCCACTCGAAATGGAAATAAATTGATATATGTATAATTTATCAAAGGAAAATATGCGCAGATATTAATACAAAATATCAAAAGCATTTTCCGTCATTTACCTCTTTGAAGATAGTTCTGCAGACCAATTTGCCAACAGAATCGTTGCCTAGGATGCGCCATAGAAGGCTGGTCTACGCTATATCCGCGATGAGACGAGACGAGACGAGATGAGATGAGATGAGATGAGATGAGATGAGATGAGATGAGATGAGATGAGATGAGATGAGATGAGATGAGATGAGATGAGATGAGATGAGATGAGATGAGATGAGACCTCCCGGAAAAAAAAACCCATATGCTACCTGGACCACATTTTTTCCCAACAAATTTATAATCGTGGTACGCCGGGGACCGAACCAGGGACCACAGTTTCATAAGTCCACCGCTCTAGCTACTAGACCACCGTGGCCTAAAATAACGGGAAATACACTATGATATAAACAGATCAGAAGCAGAAGAAATAAAATTTCTACGCAGCATAAGATACTATCCAAAAGTGGAAACAAAGCATGGGAAGTGGTTTAAACTTTTAAAATAAATACAAATTAGGAAATGTACGAGCAGAAATGTTTTGTGAACATTGCACAAATGAGCAGCTAAAAAAATTGAAGAGCAAGAGAATTACAAATATATATATATATATATATATATATATATATATATATATATATATATATATATATATTACAGCATGAAGTGAAGAGCAGAAAAACGAAAATAAGATAAAATTACGGAAAAAAAAAGAAAAAATTATAATTACTAAATAAAAATAGAAGAGGAAAAGAAAATGGAGAAGGAAAAAATTAGATAAAGAAAATAGTAAGAAAAGTGAATAATAATTACAGTAAAAATTTCATCACTGATATTGAATGTCACACATCTTATTGCAGATTTTACGAGTATATCGACAACTATGTTAAAATAAATGACGAAAGAACTACTAGAGAAATAATTCGTTGCTGTTGGAGAAGCATATCGGTAACAATGTCTGATGTTACATAGATCATCCACCAGTAGTTCGTGACACGCGGAACTGTTACTGATCCATCACGACGGAGAATTCCTACGGCATCTGCTTAATTGAAGGGTACACGTAACGACCTGAAGTTTCTTGAACCGTGTTACCATAACATTTAAATGCACTCGAACTTCCGACAATGGAAAATTAATTTAAAAAATGCACCAAACATTTCCAGCAACCATACGTCTGCAGGTGAATTTCAGTCATGAAATGATAAGTACGTCATTAAGTTCGGCTCAATAACCAGATGCGTTTCTGAAATAACATAAAACATTGAATGTTTGTATTAGATTTCTAATTGTACAAATATTTTACCGTTCCAAATAAACATTTAGTAAAGCAATTATAATACAAAGGCACCAAAAGGTGATTGCAATTACAGTCACTTCTATTGTAAGTGAAGTGGTTATTCAGGGTCGATAATATCATACGAAAATAATGATTTTTTTTTAAATAATAAATGTAAGAGAAACTGATGTAACCTGAGGAAGAATTTGCCACGGCATATTATATTGTATGTCTAGCACGTACTATCTGGGTATCTGCGTTTGCTAGTCTTTGGCATGAAGGTTTTAAATACAAGAGAAGAATAACAACGGAATATCTACTTCAAAATGTATCACTAATGACAAAAAAGTTCAAAATTGTACTTACGCATTAAATTAATTGAATTCTGTTGTACAAAAAACCGATGTTGTTATAGAAAAACTACTTGACTATAGGGTATAAGTAATACTTTACGCTTTCACAGATATTGCGTTAAAAAAAGAAATGTTTCGATACTAAAATATGTATTAGACTTAATGAAGTACTCTATTGGCGTAGATGTTAAGACGCTCCAAAGCTAAAAGTCGAGGGTTCGATTTCCGATGTGGCCATGGATTTTTTCATTTATTTTATTTAATCCCTTCTGATGTACTCAGTCCTATATTTCGAATCAGTTTCTTAACAGAAATGAGTGCCGAGGAATTTTTCTTATAGGTAAACGCGGCAAATTTGAATAACTTTTTGTTAATAAGAGAAACACTGATGCTCGAATATCTTTATTAAATGCCGCATCACCAATACAGTGTGGCGAATTTTGACTTGATTTGACGTTTCTAGGATTCGACCCGTGACAGATCCATGCATTTTGGCTTGCATTAGCTTCTTATACATCATATATGCCATTATTGATGTGTTGGCGTAGATTACGCTCGTGAATTCGATGATGACAGGTGGCCATCCTATCTGTCACGACAGTGCCAAGTCCTGTCCCCAGACGAGTACCTCCAGGACCTGCAGCCCAAACTTCTATCTACATCAGCATTGTAATCTTGTACGACCCCTGAGATTTTTCCCCAGCCAATTATTAACTATTGTAGATGATAGATGAAATGAGGGTGAAGTTGATAGTATTAGTGGAATGAAAGAAAAAAAAATTATGCAAAGTTTTTGTCCACCACAATTTCCATCAAGATCTGGTCCGGGGTCAAACTCTGGCCGCTTAGATGGAAGACTAATGCGTTAGCGTTCTGCCACACAGATGCAGTCAGTTCCACAATTCATACTGTGACATTTCATTGTTAATTTGACTGCCGCACTATAACTTACCGCCAAGTAACATTTGCTTTATTGATTTACACGAATAAATTTATATTGAATTTCACGCCCATTTTACGAAATTCTTATACTTTATCTCATTAAGTTACTTCTGTTATAAGAATGGTCTTCAATTGGTAACATGAAAAAAGTCCAGTTGTTTGCAGTCTCCAGCGTAATGCTAATGCCCTTATGTCTGCTACAATATCACTGTCATTGTAGAAAATGTTGCCAGTGTATAAGTCCAAACACACAGTGCAAAACCCAAAACTTTTCTTACATATTTAAAATAAATATAATATTACGAGTTTCCGGGTTATAACATATCAAATTAAAAGCAAAGTGATAGCTCTAAAATTGCATAAATGTCAACCGATTTTTATATATATAGGCTACTATCAGAAATATCTAAAAAATATAAAAATGATATTTCTAGTTGTAGCATTATCTGTATTAACGTTCAGGCTCAGAGACGTACTACACTTTAATTAAGAAAGACAAAAGTATAATGTAAGAAGATAAATTAGATTCGTATAAAGGTGGAAAGTTACAAAAAATTACGTACAATTATATATATATATATATATATATATATATATATATATATATATATATATATATATATATAAAACACGACATTCTCTCTGGCGAATCCTCGGCCTCATCTCTCCAAATATCATCTCGCTATCACCAATCTCATCGACGCTAAATAACTTAGTAGTTGATACAGCGTCGTTAAATAACTTATATATATATATATATATATATATATATATATATATATATATATATATATAAAACACGACAGGACTTTAACTTATAGGTTGATTCTGTATTAGAAGAACATAGATCACATAAAAATTAAAGTTGGTGAAACACTCAAAACTTAAGATAATGAAAGCAGAATTTCAAGATAACTTTTATTTCTCAGTCCAGAAGAAGCAGAGGACTAGGAAATCCTCTTCAAAGATGGAGATACTCTTTCTGCAAGCAGCGTCATGCTTCATTTATAACAGTAGTAGGGAGAGGACGAGAAGAAGAAGAACTGGTTGAACAAGTGCTTCAGTTTAAATTCTACCCAGGGGAAAGTGTGCATTAAGTTTAACTGCTTGATAATCGTGGCTAAATTTATTTATAACCACTCAGGTCGCGAGGATCGTATAAAAGAAATCAAATACAAAGGTCAAATATGTACTATGTACGGATTTCCTGGTAGGTGTTAAAATAAATCAGTGGCAGGGACATGATGTAACAGTCACTCACGCTCTAAGGGGAAACAAATGAACAATGTCAAATGTTACAAATTATTGAAGACAAACATCATACTTACATAAGAAAATCTCTCTCCTCCGTGACCTGTTTAATAGATGACAGCTTCAAACCTGAAATAGAAAAATATATAATTCAATTTACATACTACATAGAAATCAGTCGTCGGCGTGTGTGGCACAGTCGGTAGAGTGCTGGTCTTCTGTGCCCGACGTTGCGTGTTCGATCCCATCGAAGGTCGATGGCATTTAAGAGTGCTTAAATGTGACAGGCTCATGTCAGTAGATTTACTGGAATGTAAAAGAACTCCTGCGGGATAAAATTCCGGCACATCGGAGACGCTTATATAACCTCGGCAGTTTAGGTCTAAGAAATGTAGTACGTCGATATGATTTATTTATTAATGGGTTGCATGTTGTTGGTTCAGTGCCCTCCAAGCATCGTGATGAATTTTGGGAGCTACTCTAAGTAACGAAATTCGGTTTCGGAAACTAGTTATAGTGACTGACGAATCATCATAGTGCTGGTCATACGTAACCCCCGAAGTGATTGGATGAGCGTTCACAACTCGTGAGGAATGTGGACGTGAGATCAACAGTCGGCTAGTAGACCTTGGCTCTTTATTGGTTATCCAGCCACAGACCGATTTTGGCTTTATGCAAATAAAGTTAATAAAATAATAACAAAATATCAACTTGTTTTATTGTCAATGTCAATGGGACAAGAAACAATTATATATGCGAAAACGCTGAGAAAAACTGAATATGTGAGCTCCAAGCCTGTTGGCCACTTGTCCCACTCCGAGGTTCTTCGTTTCACTGAAGGAACGTCAAAGAGTTTTGAACGGGAATGCAAAAATGCACGTAACCTATTAAGTACTACATAAGGGGGGAGACGCATAAGAGAACAGCAACAGTCAGGATTGCTGAAGAATTTAAAAGCCTGCACATCGAGTGGGACTGCCGCAGTCTTTACAAGAGAAGGGATCTGAGTCCTTATACTGTGCGCGTAACACTCGAGTAAACTCCCCCCAAGTACCGAAGGCAATTTCCAAGGTTTCAATTTGAAAAAAATGACGAAACTTGTCTGAGGAGGAAGATGTAGAATTGGAGACCCGTGTCCCATTTTTAAGACTGTCTTAGAGCCTTTAGATAACCACGCAACACCACAGGCAGGATGAGTTCTCTCAAATTAGGAGACTAGCCAATTTCCTCTTAGGTGACTATTAATATTATCCCGATCGACCCTGAGGGAATGTTGTTGGAAAGATTGAGTGTTATTGTTATTGTAATATCCCCAGTGAATTACACTACGAGACAAGATATTGGGGTGTTTCTGGTACAAGAAGAACTGGGGATGAGTCTTGATTCTGACTCTCTGTCAGACAGATGCTTGTCGCTTCACAGATCGTTCCCGATGCTGTATTACAGGTCGCCAGAGACCGAGTTCAGATCCGTCAGCTCAAAGAGGATGAGGGAAGAAACGAAGGCAGTAATTTGGGGGAGAAATGGCTCTGGCTTAAGATGAACTGATCAAAAGCCTCTAAAGAAATAGAATAAAATTTAAAGTGCGCTAAATTTCTTCAAGGTTCAGGCCTATTTCCCTTTTTGGCCTCAAATCCATTTTTTTCCTCTGTCGAATTTTGTCGACTTTTGTTGATACTGTCATTCTTGTCATTCAATATTTACCATCCAGTTCTATCTGTAGTAACAGTCTACCTATTTATTAATGACAATATTGCCATCTCCTCAATAATTTATTCCTTCATATCCCTAATGGCTCATAGAAATTTCATTTCCGCATCTGAAATTTGACTAACACTACTATTTCTGATGACATTACCCAAGATCCATATCAATATATGGATGAGGGCACTGTAGTATTTGCATTGTACAAATTAGGTTCTGCGTTTTTCTAGGGTTCATTGAATTGTTCCACACATTGATAACGGCATAGAGCTTGAAACATTATAAGACCACAATTTCCCCTTCCATTTAATAGATGGCAATAATGTTTCAGTTTTTGCAGCAAGCAATCTCATACAGTGTCTAATAAGCTAACATAAAGTGATTTTTCTGATATATATAAGATGGAAATGGTATTAAAATTCATGTGAAAGAAACATTTCAATTACGAAATTCTTTATTGTAAGCTCTTTAAATGTAAAAATGTCAGACAATAGAGTGAAATCAAGAAATCACAGTTATTTCACAAACCACAGAGTAAGGTAGTGATGAGCAGAGACATCTTTCTGCAAGCCAAAATGTTTCGTTGATCAGAAATGAACATAAATTTGTTGCACTGTTTCCTCATTGGATAGAATTATTTCACCTCTCTGTGCTATATTTGAAGGGTTCAGAACCATAGTGGGCCAAGCGACATTTACTAAAGCCGTATAAAACAAGGGTTAAAATGAAGTTATTACCATAATTCAATGGCCACACATAGCAAGTGATATAAAGTATACATATTAAAACTAAATGGTATGTCAATCTTCATTAAACTATGTTATTCACTTAACTTTAACCCTTGCTTTCTCCGTTTTTAATAAATGGCGCTTGGCCCACTATGGCCCTGAACCCTTCATTTTACAGCTGTGAACGTTTCTCGCATCCTAAACGTCATTTTCAGCTATCTCGTCAACCTACAAAATCCCTTCTCTTCCCGTTTTCCTTCGTTCCCTTTTTTCATTTTCTCACTGTCCTATTTTTATAATTTTTAGTGAATACCTGCTCCATAGCGATCTTTGGCTATCTTAACCTTCCTGCATTTACTACCTTATATTTATTGTATTTATCATCTCCATTATGTCAACAGTGATCCACATTATATATCTGACCTCCAGATTTCTTACTCTGTCAGTTATTACCCTGCAACATGGATATCAAAAAATAACTTTCATTGCTCTCATTTTATCATATGTAGGATTATTTTATATTCCTTATAACACAAAATGAAAAGCCACCAGGTTTACTCCCTTTTGAAAGGAAGGATTTTTTTTCGCGTTTAAGAATCAATTGGAACACCGAGGAAGACCTCTAGATATTTCGCTTACCGTGCCAAATACATAAAGACCTTTAGCAAACAAACATAAAGACACGGTTAGATACATGAAAGTGAAAACACGTATTACTGATAAGTATAGTGTTTAGCAGCCGGTAAAGCACTAGAACTGGTGAACTGTATCCAGATTTCATGCAAAGAAGATCATCGCTTCCATTTGTAATACCCATTGAATCGTGACTGACATATTCATTTAATAACAATGCAATTCAAGGATCGAGGATGTTGCACATCACGTGACTGAATAGTATCTCAGAATTGATGGTTACAGATGATATAAGTGTATCTTTAGTTTGGGCTAAGGGGCACAAGGCTATCGGCCATCATACTCATCCGCGTGATTTCTGGAACAAAGAAAGTCACACAGCCCTCTCAGCACATCAGGCCTTGATCGAAAGGACACGAGGTCACAAAAATAGAGTCTCACTTGTCTTTAATTGGGTCGGTGGGACAAGATTGCCTCTTTGTCCAGGAAGGTATATAGGCAACAGAGAGGTAGAGACACTGCGTTGGAATGTGATCGCAATTACATCACCTTACAGATGACTGTATATTTCGTCCTAAGTCCTTCTTTGAACTTCTCTTCGATATAACACTCGATAGAATGTTGAGGTGGCATGATGCTACCAGTTCAAACTAAGAAACAAAAGACAGTAAACTGTCTTGTGCATCCCATACCAATCGTTTCATCCGACATTCCGAGGTTGATACACGATCGAAAGCGATAAGGACTATAAAATCGTCAGCAGTACTTCCTACAGGAGAAAATTAAAGCTGGAAAATCAGTGCCGTAAATTTATAGGACATAAAGAATTTTATCTCTGATAGAGGCCTCCAGGCAAAATTTGTCGTAATTTGTCGACCACGTTGAATTTCGACAGTGAATAAAGTCTGCAGTTCAAAGCGTCTTTCAATACTATTCTATTGCTATAAAGATAGATTCCCAATTTCGAAGGCCAAAATACAGAGTCCAGCATAGAAACCTGCCGTATTTTATTTACAACAGCTGTGACGGTAGTAGTTGGAGTGAGGAGGATGAACTTAAAGTACGCGAATTCTTGAGGGAACGCAGACGCTAGTTTTTTACATTTTCAAAATATATACGTTTTATTTTTCTCTGAAAATATCAAAGATATCTGCATGAAAGTGTTCATGTTAGTTTAGTACAGTAGAGTGAAACAATGTTAGGATAGTAGGTTGAACGAATATTGAAAAGTACTCATAGTTTAATCACAATAAAAATCTTAATTCGGATAAAAATTTCAGAATTGAAACAATGTTGTAGTCAAGTACCAATATTTCTGGATATATTAACCACATGGAAAAATTTCTGATTTCTTAGTCAAGAATGGGGAGAAACTTGTATTATGCCTAAAAATTAGTACTATCATTTTACATGAAAAAATAATTATTGAAATTTTATAATTATAACTTAATAAATTTAATCAATAAAATTATTTCTGAAATGCAAGTTTTAGCAGAGACATTAAAAAAAACGGCAAAGAATGAAAATTATATCATTATCAAAAGTCATGCAAAATTTTGTAGTTGTACCTCTGTGGGTTTTGAGACATTGGTATTTAATGTAACGTTGTTTTAATTTTGTGTAGATTTTACCGATAACTATTTAACCAAATTTAATATATTTTTCAACATTTATTCAATCTATTATGGTAAATTTTCGTAAAAATTTTTATGCAGATAAATGTGATATTTCAACATATGTGTTGCAAATGTAGAAAACTCACGTCTGAATCCCCTTAAACTTGAAGCAGTCTAGTTAGCTTGGATTTCTGATCGGCACATCACCCCACCTTTCTTTTGAACAAGATCCAACAAATTTAATATTACCTTAAACTCATTGCACACTAAGTCCACACTTCAACATTAATCATAATGAGTACAGAGCCTCATTACAAGATGATGTTGGAGAAACGGTTTCTACTTTTCGAAGGACCATATAAGTAACGGCATAGTGTAAGAACTACATAGAACAATGGAACGTGCGTCGCGCTGCGCTGTTCTCACTACTTGCAGTTGTTGTCATTTGCAAGTTCACCATTTGAACAGGATATGGATTTGAATTAACTTGAAAGTGAGACATATCCTTATTTCATCTGTAAATATAACATAAAATAGTGTTATGTTGTATCATCATGAAAATATTTGCTTTCATTTTCTTCTTCTCGTCTACGAGTAAATTCCGCTCTTCTTCAACAGAAATTTTTATCATTTTACTTTTCATCATACTCTTCTTCACATACATTCTTTCACTACATTACATTTTTCCTCTAAAATTTCTCTTCATCTCTTCTAATTTCTTTTTTCATTTTTTATTACTTACCCTATTCTCTGAAATATCATTTTTGTTTTTCTTTTATAATTTATTTTTCCTTTCCTTCTACATTTTTAAAACTAAATTTCCTCCTTTTTATTTATTTTATTATTTACTTTTTATTTTATTATCTTTATTGGATAGCCTATATCTTCCTCGGTTCTCTTTTTATAATTATTCCGTTCTTTTATTTTTCTTTAATTTCTTGCTATCTTTTTCTTAGCATTCCTTCTTTTTTTATCTTTCAAGAAGAGAGACATAGCCTTTCATGTTTCGGTTTCATACTTTATATATGTAATTCTTGTAATATTTTTCATAAAATTAGTCAGCCGTAGATGTCGGCCAGATGTCCCAAATTGTGGAATTAGTAGTATAAAAGAAATTCTGTGAAATATATTCCTAATTTCCTTAATACAAGTTACTTACGCCACGTCTGGATTTCTTTTGTCTTTAACTTCCAACAAATTATTTTAGAAGCTATGAAAGCTAGTTGATAAAGCACTTTGATTTTCGATTCCAAACAGATGTGTAAGATTATCCTACATATCTCCGCAACTAATTCCGGAAGAAACCTTCCTTTATGCTTGTTTAAGGTATATATCCTAATCAACTGTAGACTAGTAGACATTCTAAAGACATAACGCAATTTTTATTTTACAATGACGAAATGGTATAGATATTTGTTGGTATATCAAATGTCCTGTTTGTTGAGACAATGACATTGAATCATAAAATCTCATTGTCTATCCAGAATCGTCTTCGTGCAATACAAATTTCAGTTGCCTTCCCGATTTTGAACTTCCGATCTCATCCAGAGAAATTAAATACTCAAGCATTTAACGGCGTGCATTTGATTCGTAGTAATAGATTATTTAACGACACTTTGAACTGCAGGAGCTATTCTAGGTTGATATTCAACGTGAGCAAGATATTTCCTAGGAACAGAATTCTTTCACGTGCCATAAACCTGTAGCACGGAACCCACAGTTTTACTTCCTTTCAGAAGAAACCATGCTAAGAACTTGAACAAGCTAACCTCGAATGAAAACATCGAGACTATCGAGGAAGATTGAGTCGAAGTGCTGGAAGTAAACCTATCTTATAGCCAATTTCTCCATTGCGAGACTTCTAAATATCCAATTTCTTTGTATAATTAACAGTCGAGAGAATTTTATTTATATTTATATCGGACGCTCCAATTTCAGTTCTGAGCTCTCTCGATCTACGCTAGACTACTGTAAGAGTTCATGAGACACTCGTTACAAGAGATCAGTAAGATATTACATTTATTCTGTGAAAAAAAAACAGTACATTGCATTGACTATTAAGAACTGCAAAAAGTGGCAACGGACTTTGCATAATACGATGCCGGTCTCTATATAAGATAATACGTTGACAAGCATAAAAACAGCGTCCCGAGACTTGAACCAACACGGGATATCATACTGATCATTTAGGCCTACTATGGACTTCTGTACCGTCCGATGATTTAACGTGCTGGGATTTAAATTCAGAGAACAAAAAACAATAACGCTCTTCGAGGGATTTTAACACACGAACGGTTACCAGACAAAGTCCAGGATTATAATGTCCATACGTCAAAATGTCCATGGAATAATGTCCACGTTGAAAATGTCCATGTTAAATCGTCCAGAGTCAAAATGTCCATAGTTCTATAATGTTTACTTCACTCTGATGTCCAGAGTCATTATGTCCATAGCTCTATAATGTACACTATATCCATTGTTCAAGGTAGTTATAGTAATCTATGTAAATATTTTCAAGTCCAGAATTAACCTGAACTGAAATGTTTAAAGATGGAACGAAATCCTCAGTTAGTGCCATCACAGAAGGGTAAGCCACTTCTTTCTTTTCGTGGGTACCTGTACCAACATCATAACTTTAAGAGAGATAGGACAAAAATATATTGGCGATGAAGGAAAAGAAAATTTGTATTGCTGCAATGATAACAGCAACCTGGATAACATTCGGGTTTTGCGGGATGGCACAGATAAGCTTTTACATAGTGCCGATGGAGCAGGTATAGAAGTAAAGCCCATCTTGAACCGTGTCAAGGCAAGAGCAAGGGCGTTGGCTGTACATCATCCATCCATTTGGCGATTTATACAGTGGCTAAAGCGCGAAGGAAATGAAATTTGGACACAAATATTGCAAGCAAGAGGGGGCGTACACAAATTAAAGAGGCGGTGAATAAAACGTATATGACGAATCAAAGACAAATTCTCCAGATTGTGAGAAACTACAACAGGTACAAAGAAAATTGAGAAATTCTTATATAGCTACCTTAAAAGACAGTATTGGTTACCATCTTAAAAGTGGGGCTCCGGTTCCCAATTATTAGTAACTAATTTGTACGAGTTATGGAATAAAATTTATTGTGTTCTATTCAAGCAGAATTTTCCTTTGAATTTGGACATTATGGACGTTTGACACTATGGACATTTTCACCTTACGAACGTTTTATCATATGGGCTTTCTGTCGTATGGACATTTTGACAATATGGACATTTTGACCTTATGGAGGTTTTATCATATGGTCGTTCTGTAGTATGGACTATGTACGGTGGAATTCCCACGAACATGACTTCCACGCATTGTTGAAACTGTGTGCCTTCTCCATTGAGTACAAATAAGCTAAACGCCTAATCTTCCTCCACGCCACCTATGCACTTCAATAGTGTGAGGTATCAGTCACATGAATTTGTTCCACTTGGCCCGTATCTTCACTAATAAGCGTTTTCTTACGGCCTGAGGATGTTTTCTCGTGTTGGACCACATCCGAGTGCAAAGAGCATCATTAGGGTTAAGAAGGTGTTATTAGCGGATTGGGCCACCAATTAGAGGCGAAGTGCTCGTGAGAGCCGTCGTGCCGCCTTGTCGGAAGGCTCGACTGACTCGTGACGCAACCAGCCTCACAAAACAAAATGTTACGCTTCTCAGTTCTAGCATTGTGCAAGTCGTAGAGCGAATAATTATTAAACCTTTAAACACTAAAACATTGGATACTGCATTTAATTACAGTGAAACATATATTACTACCTGCCGGAGAGTCATGCTTCAGTCTGCTAACTGCTTCTGAAGAAAATACTATGAGAATAAATAGACCTACTGTGAGATGTCATGGATGTCGAATATAGGATCAATTTTTCCGGGATCAGGTGTCAAGGATACAAATAAAGAGAGTTCTTCGACAAAGGAAATGGAGCATCTTGGCTAGGAGCAAAAATTTCTTAAACGCGCTGTAATACGTGTTGGGAATCGTACCGAAATTATTTTTATACTAGTAAGTAAACAGTGAAGGTGAGGTCAACTTCCTCCGTTGCAAATTTCTGTGTACAATTTTTGGTTCATAAAGATGACGGCCTAAGTGATAGCTTTGAGCTCGATTTTCAAGAATGAATGTTTCTCCTCCCTTTGGGCTGGATGTGTGTGTAGTACTGAACATGTTACTGATTCTTATTCACCTTTTTTTCTATGAATTCCTTCTCCATCTTCTGAACTCTTTTTCCTCATTTAATTTCGAATTGTTTTTATAATTAGTGCGTAGTCTTCCAGACTTGTTCAGTCAAATGTCCGAAGACAGGTTTGAACCTCTTAAGTAACACCAATAAGGCATCACTCATGAGACAACTAGGCCAGGAGGTAATGGGGTAGAAGACTGTATTCGTTTAAAAAATCCATCTTGCAATTATTTTCTTCCAGTAGTACCATTACGATCATGTTATTTATAAATTCACTTTAGGTTACATTTTTGTATGCTAAACTTTTCCTGCAGAATTCCTTAGTATTTCAGGAGTATCTTCCTTTTTCTTACATATATGGGAACTTATGACGAATAGGACGACACAGTTTTTATATCTATAAGTTGTATAATCAACCAACAAATTTAATCACTATTATACTTGCTTCTTATTTATTCAATAAACAAAAAAATTAATCTAATAAAACAAATTGATATATATATATATATATATATATATATATAATAACCTAAGATAAATAAATTATATCACTGACACCACAAATCAATATTATATTAAACTACTTTCTTTTCAATAATTATAGATTTAATATCATAGCACAGGATTAGTGAATCTTACTATTTTTCTTCTCAATCTCCTTTTAAATGTGAGTATTGTCACGTAGATGAAGAAAGAGAATTGCACCAATTCATATACCGCTGTCACTTAGACATTTTTTTAATCCGAGTCTTTTACTGTTAGGTACATGTTTTCATGCTAGTTGTGCTAACATTAAATTTGTCATTTTCAAATATGACAAAATAAAACCCCGTAAACACTGAATGCTAACGCTATAATTTAATGGTGAAAATATATAGAGCTAAGATAGCTCAGTTGATGAAACAACAAACACAAGAATAAAAAAATAAAATAAAAAAGTCGAAATGGAACGACAATAGCTCGGTATTTAAATCAGTGTAATCCATTTTCCTATATTTTTTACACCATTTCATTCTATCTAAGAATTTAATTTCAGCTGCTTTTAATATTAATTTTGTACTAACATCCAGGATTCGCAGCATAAAATAAATTTGGCACAATCATATCGCTATATAACTTTTAGTATATTTTGTGACTTTGTTTTGCAGTTTTCTATTAATTGTTTCGTAGATGGTTTCGATCCCAAATTTAATCAGATAACAAATTTAGCTGAAGTATCGAAATACATAACTTTTTTATGACTGTTTTGGAACAGAACTTCGTTATCGGCAAAAACTTAAATGTGAATACATTATTTTAATACAATTTGGATTTTAGGGTTTACGACAATTATTTTTCATTCTTGCCTACTTCCTTGTTTTCTACTCATTGTGAATAACATTGGATAATTTTCTTACAAACTATGTCCGTAAAATTATTCAACAACAATTAACGAATCTGTAGCAAGTCTAATGAAATCTGACAAAGGTAAAAAATTATGCTCTGCTGAGTCAGCCCCACTTCTGTTTCTTTCATGGATCTCGTTCCACTGCCTGTCCGTCTTCTGTAATTTACAAGTGTGAAGTTCTGTGAAGCGTTGGCCGTGAATTGAAGTTTCGGCCTTGCTCAGTTCAAGGATCACGGCAGGGGTTCGTTCCTCTCCCCTTCCTGTCATTGTTGTGGCTCTGTCGACACGCTTCAGGCATGCTGCGCAATTGCAGGTGACATTTATTCCACATCGGATCCAGACATTCAAATCTTTTACCAGACGCCAACACATTAACCGATCGATTCAGAAGAGTAGGCCTATATTTCAGACTTGTTAAATAGACTGTAAAACTGAATAAGTTCAATGGAAAAATTGTTCCGGGGCCTGGTACCGATCGATCCCGGGGCCTTTGACTGAACGCACCAACTCTCTACCAACTGAGCTACTCAGGAACGTCACCCGCCACCTCTCAACTTTTCCTTTTATGTTCACATAACTCAAGTGGGCTGACAAGACGCCAGAAACCCACATCGAGTGCACAAAAACTCTGTGTGACTTGAAATTGTGGTTTTCTTTTAACGTATTTAGAGTAACGTATATATTAGGTCTATGCAAATCTAGCTTTCAGATGAAGCTCCTGTGAAGCAGACTTGAATAATTTCAAGGGAAAAATTGTTCCGGAGACGGTTATCGATCTCGGAACAATTTTTCCCTTGAAATTATTTTAGTCTGCTTTACCTGAAAGCTAGATTTGCAGACTGTAAAACTATTTCAACTGGACTGCTGTAATAGGACGCTGAAAAGTTTTTATTACTATGTTCCTCATATAACAATACTAGTAATAACTTACCTTAAGCCAGAGTTAAAAACGAGAAAAACAACATACTTGTAAACAACAGAGTGCGATATAGGCCCAAACTTTAAGAAATGCACATTCATTCATTCATAGTGTTCTGCACAAGGGCAGGTCTTTCACTGCAAAGCCAGCATTCCCCAATCGTTACTATTTTCTGCCTTCCTCTTTGTCTCCACATATGATTCATATATCTCAACATCGTCTATTATCTGGTATCTTCTTCTACCCCGAACTTTTCTCCCGTTTACCATTCCTTCCAGTATATCCTTCACCAGACAGTTTCTTCTCAGCCAGTAACCCAACCAATTTCTTATTGAAAAGAATTGTAGATAAAAACACTACGGGCCGTATTCATAGACATTCTTAGCGCGGGCTTCCGGTGGATGATCAGCGAACTAACGTTTTTCGTACTCATAAACCAGTGTTAGCGATAAGATATGATATGAATCCTGTACAAGTAACCAGTCGATAGCCGGGGCTAGTTTAGTACGCTCGTAGCGCGGGTTAGCGAAATGTCTATGAATAGCACCCTTAGAATTTAATCTGACAATATAACTGGATTATTATTGAAACAAAAGAAAGTCAGGAGTGAAGGTTTGGCTCTGTATAACCTTCCCTACCTACATGGAGGCATATTGATTGTAATCACGTGCTCAACAAACATAAAAAATCAATACAATTTTGGCTGACTACATATCGGAATTATCAAGCTTTTATGAACCAAATTAACTTATATTTCCCAATTTAACGGTACGATATAGGCTACTTGGTTAATTATAATCACCACTTTCACTGCTTTTAAGTTTTCTTTGCCGGACCGGGCGACTACGCGGTCTAAAAGCTCGGTCCCCTTAGTCGGTGCAATCTGAAAACTCGTAGGTTCGGATGTCGCCTCTGGCATGGATGGCTGTTCCTCATTCATGTTCTGCTCTGCATGTGATTCTATGGGGACCCATATGTTCTGCTGATCTCAGGCTACGGGAGATCGAAATACGAGTTTGTGTCGGTGTCTACAGTGGAGTCCAAATCTCCTGATGTTTTGCGAGAGCCATCAAACCTACACAGGGGGTGATGCGTGCTCCACCGAAGTCATCTGGCGGGAGGGATGGGCTGCCGGTTTTGAAAACAGGATCCGTTCTTTTAAGGAAACGGTGCAATACAATAATAAATAAGGCTAATTTATTCGTACAATAATCAATAATGAATTAAGAAATCATACCTTAAAAATGCAATTCCAGGTGAAAAGCAAATGGTGTGTTTTCGAAGTAATTTAAATTCGTCACTCTTTAAATATATTAATGTTTTCTAGGCAAGACGAACAATTTCTTAATGCTCTGTGTTTCAGCTTTTTGTACTTCTCTACATACACGTGATACGGTTGATGCATTTATTGAAGACGCCTCGACAGTTAGTTCTTGACACTAGAAAAGTTAATATTTTTAAGATTTTCTTCGGACGAGTATTTTCTGAAGAAATTGCAGACCTTAAATATAATTTTCCTAACTTTGCTACTATATCCACTGGATCTATTACCTTCACTCGTACTGGCCTTGCTGAATGGCATAATTGAATTTCATACTGCTAATAAACAAAATATAAAGTAATAAACTGGTGAGAACACGCAGAAAATGTTTATTACAAACGAATTATTGATTTCACTAACAGACACAAAACATGTCGAATACCTACACAACGCAGAAATCGAACTAGCATAATCTGCTCACGCTTCATAATTATTTTTATCTAATGTTTATGTCGCTGAATGGATACTATTTACAATTAATGGTCTTGGTGCCTCGAATGGCTTTCTTATCGGTAAGCAGCTATGTAAATATCACTCGTGGAAGACATAAAAGCAATGAATCAGCTGGACGCGATTAAGATGCATAAAATGCGAACTACTTGGCATAGAAATGAGATTCTTGTTTCTATATATTCAGAAAAATAATGTCATTCAACGTAATCACATGACGGTACCCAGTCACGAAGAACTTGTCCGAGCGGACGTATTATTTTTACAAGCGACGTCAACGAATATCCGTACGCGGCAAAGCAGCGCTGTTGCTACTGGTTATTGTCGTACAAGTAAACACGCCCCAAACGTCAGGAATTGTGGATCGCATTATAATGTTTGTGGTCCACAGAATCGTCCCCTCTCCTACAGACATTTATGTGTAAGTTCTTCCTACAACAGGAGGTTAAACGAAAACGAAAAAAAATCTTAGTCTTATTTTTTATCATCATCATCATCATCATCATCATCATCATCATCATCATCATCATCGCCATCAAATATTGGGCATGCCTATTAGTTCTTAATCAGAACACCTTAATTTAATATATCCTTAGTCTACCTTTCCTTTGTGAATAGTTTTCAAGAATTGCATTTCGACCTTCTGAGTAAGGAAATAGCCTTTCTTTGTCTCAATTCTGAAAACTTCTGGCATTGTCATTACAAAACTAATTAGCAGTGAATTTTTAAGTTTATTTCTGTTCAAACATAATAAAATCCTTTAACATTTTGTAATTTGACTGAAGTCTTTTTATTAACTACTGGCTGCATCGTTATACCATATACTTTATATGCGGTATACCACCTAATCAGAGTCCATTAGGCCTAATGACTCGATAGCCCCATTGTAAAGAATGCCACTACTAAAAATTAAAAATATTACAACATTACATCGAATTTTGTATTCCAGCTATGTGACCGGGGACGGCAGCGAGAAGCACGAAGTGGGAGTGGTCGAGAACCCTGGCACCCAGATTGAAGGCACGGCAGTGCAGGGCTCTTACTTCTACACGGCACCAGACGGCACCCCCATCACCGTGAACTATGTGGCGGACAATTTCGGCTACCAGCCCGTGGGCCCCAACATCCACCCCGCCATCATCAAGGCCGTGCAGCGACAGGTGGAGGAAGCCCGGATCGGAGCCCCTCCTCCAATCTTCGTCAACAACTTCTAAGCGCTTCAGTCACACCAGGGAGAATTTTAGGACACTTAAACGGGGCTGACACTCGGACTGAGGGATATGACCACTTTCCGATATGCCTAACCACATGACGCTGACTTTGGACATGACGCCATATTGGTGCTTTCAACGATGTACGAAAAATAAACGGCTAAAATTATATCATAATTAAATGAATTGAGACTCAAACACTGCACGTAAATAAATATGAGACTTGAAATAATGGTTTAGAGCAGTGCTTCTCAAACTGGATACCGCAGTCGTCTACACGGCCATGCTATTAGTTAACAAGGCCGTGTTATATTTTGAGCTGTGAAATTTAGTCTAATTTTCCTTCCTTTTAATTACTCCGAAAATAGAAAGTACTTAAAATATAGAAAACTGAGCATATATTAACACGATTCTTTCATTTAAGACATCAGCGACTTGTTTTCTCATATATTTTCAATAGGATTTAGAAGACAGCGTGATCGAAAATGTTTGACAAGCACTGGTTTAGTGTACAATTAAGTAAATGTAGACTATATTTCGTGTTGTAGAAATATTAGTTAATATTCTCCAAGTTCTTTAGAAATATTAAGAATTTAATATGGAATGAAATGTTCATTTGGGAGTCAGTAAGCAACAATGAAGGAAAATTAACATCTTTGACAAAAAATTAAAACAGGACAGCCAATTTTTGTTACAGTGAACTATAGTAATGAGAATGAAATTTATTGTCATTAAATAAGCATGGAATCGGAGATTAATTAAAAACGTGTAAGCTTTCGGTTATAAAATAATTTTTTATATCGAAAGAGTTCGTAAGTACAAGAAATGGATGTAAACAAGTTTATATACGGGTCGTTTTAGACCCTTTAATATAGGATGTAAACTTCATCAGACCTGTCTATTGTGTGCTGAATTCTGCTCTATAGTAAGGATATTCCAAGTAAATTCTTCTTATTTCAACAATATTAGCAATTATATTTCACAATACTAAGATTACGAAATGTGAGAAATCTTTGATTTTGTAAATAAGCTTCCTTTTTCCAATGTATTATGCCCACTTTAGTGAATTGGCGTAATGTTATTATTTTATTATTATTTTATACTATTTAATTCCTAGAGTATTTTAATACTAGTGCATGCACTAATAAAGATTGCATAGAAGTCATGTATATCAGTTGCCAGCATCTTTTTTTCTCCTAAGTAACCTTTCCTTGAAATTGCATCACAAAATATCCATTTCCCAGGAACGAAATACCTTGTATCTATCTTTAAACAAGATAAATATCGCAATTACACCCAGCAATGAGAATATGCAAGCTTCGAAATACGTTGATTTATATCTGGTTTAACCAGCAGAGAAATACACGTTCCAACAAACAGATATATTCGAAACGTGACGAAGCAGAGACAAGGAAGAGAAAAAATACAGCTATAGAAATGCATTCCAATTTCAATGCAGTCAGCGAATAGTTTGCCATAAAAATTGACAGAGTTCGACATTCCGGGAAAGTGCAAAGTGACAGTTTTCTCTATCTAATCTCAATCGGTATTCTTTCATCATGCTGAGTATATGTTCGTGAACTTTTTTACAATATAATAACAGATGAATTTTTATTTTACCGTTCATAACATCAAACCCAAGGAGAAGATGTTACAGAAGACCTAATGCAAAAATTAATTCCGAGAGTTTAAAGAAAATACAAGTTTTCAGCGTTAATGTCATTTTT
Source organism: Periplaneta americana (assembly GCF_040183065.1). Classification (NCBI taxonomy): domain Eukaryota; kingdom Metazoa; phylum Arthropoda; class Insecta; order Blattodea; family Blattidae; genus Periplaneta; species Periplaneta americana. The sequence continues at coordinate 92,705,829 of NC_091118.1, read as the reverse complement.
ATGACGGCATGTATATATTATATTTATTTATTTTCTTTAGACAGTATATACTGTACATATCTACAAGTATATTTATCTCGTAGTGTAAATGATAAAAAAAACACAATAGTGATCTCTATTATAAATTGAATACAATGACGACTTTGTCCACATGAAATCTAAAAATTCTCATGACTTTTGTGTTACTTAGAATGGACTGAGAAATTTACAGGTAACAGTTTCGTTCATATGTAAAAAATAGGTCTATTATAAGCAGTGAGGGAAGTGGGAAAAAACAGAGGCGGTATGCTAGCCCAAGATTTTTCCCTGGCATACCTCGATTTAAAAAAGGCATACACCCTTCCTTACAACATACACATAGACATAAATGACGTATACAATAAATTGTTTCGTGCAGCGAATCTTTGAAGCATACTCAACACATTAAATTTCTATTTCAAGTTACTTCAGTTATTTGCTAGATTATTTTACAATGTCCATTGAGACATCATTTTAAATAATGTTAAAGCTTCGAAGTGCCTTACTTAATTATAAATAAAAAAAATGCAATAACAACAAAAATGAGAGTAACTAAACTGGCAACAATGGCCACTACAAACTACAGACCACAGCCTTCTATACTTGAAATACTACCATTGTAAGCATATACTACCATTATCAAAATAAACGTGTCGAAATACATGTTGAATACAGTTACTGAAGACTGTGATTTAGATTTACGAAGCAAACAGATAGTACTCTTTGTTGTGAAGAAATGTACGAACAAATTTTTACGGATCACATTTTTTTTTTCATGACGGTATGTCATTTTTCACTAACGGTATGTTTTCTGGCCATAGAAACGAGTGGCGGTATTCCATACCCGTGCATACCGTCTCATTTCCCTCACCGATTATAAGTGAAATTGGTTACAATGTAGATAATAATTTATAATTGCTATTGCTATTTTAGTAAAAAATTTAGCCCCTCTAACCCCATAGTTAAATAGGTAATAGGAGATTTTCTCTCTTGAAAGATTACCGCCGATTGCTAGTTGTGAACCATTTTTCATGCGCAATGGTGAATTTGCAAAAAAAAAAAAAATAATAAATAAATAAATAATAAAAAAATAAATAAATAAATAAATAAATAAAAAAGTGGTTGTTTGAGTGAAGTGGAATAAAGCTGCTCTGAGTCTCGTCTATAAATACAAATCTTTCAATACGCATATATCACTTTTAAATACACATTTTCGCAACTATAAAATTAATATTAATTTTACTGCAATATACACGAATAGCTACTTTATGTAAATTTGAATAAAATTAATGATATAGGCCCTACATAGATATAAATCGCACAATTTATAAATAAAAACAAAAGTATCATACTCTTTCAATTATAAGGAACGCCTTTGTTTAGAATCCAAAATCGTACGTTCATCTTCACATTTGAGTGCAAAGGCTGAACACAAGCTCATGGACTTTTTTTTACATATAACAGCTCAAGGGCCTAAGGTTGAAGAGTTATTAAGGCTCCGACCTTACGAAATGAACGGCACTAACAAGGGAAGGGTTTCGGCTAGAACAGGAATTTTTGGTTAAAAATTTGTACAGAGACTTACCTCACATTGGTGATGAAGACCGTAAAAGCATTCATTTGTGTAACTCTCCGTTTGGTTGGCATTGGTCAATACACTTCTTTAAAAATGTACATGAGGATTCTCCATAAAATGCATGAAACAGCATGGAGCAGAGCAATAAGCACAACAAGCAAAAGCAATACCTAAACAATCTTCTGAATCATACTCCAGTGCTGAAAAATCAAATGCCACCTAAATTACATTTTTGAAGTCCGAGACTTGTTCAGGATTCACGTAACCAGCTGACTGCCAGGAATATTGAAGCATAGGGCGGTACACTGGAGTAGACAACTGGATGTGAATAACAGAGTGCATTTTCATTATAAACACTCGATTTCCCAAGTTAAGTTCTGGATTCTCAGCAAGAGTCCTTATGCAATCTGTTATCCTACGAGCATAATATTGTCTAAGGAAATAGATATCCAGAGACCGGATATATTTAGTTTTTTTTTAGGTGGAATGATCATATATTCCATGTCCTAGCCTTGGAATGATCCATTTATTAAGGTCGTGTCCTTGTGCGCATTCAATGACTCATACAACAGTCTACATTTTTTATTAGCTGCAATATTTTCGGACAGAACGTTGGAGAAAAATGTTTTAAATGGGCTTTAGACGTTTTACCAGTCGCACTAGCTTCTAGGCTAGGCTAGGCTTACGGGTAAGGTGTCCCATTCCCTTAACTTATGCAGTGCTCTCCCCACCCCTCAACTTGTACAGTGCTGTAACAGACAAACCACACATTACACAAACGAAAGCTTTTGCGAGCTTTACAGAGATGTAAAGATGGGCCTGTATACAAATTTTGGATACGAACTTCCTGTTCGAGCGGAAACCCTTCCCTTGTAAGTAGCGTTAGGGTTCCCAGCAGGGTTTAAGCTAGAAAATAAATCAATGTCGCAAAAATCCACAAATGAAAAATTATATTTTATCCAAATTTCAAAAAACCTTGTTCAGTATTATAAATAATTGTACAGAAAGATAAAATTAATAAAGTATGCAGAAATAAAAAGTTATGTAATTTGTTTCTTGGAGTTTTATTACTTTCAATCCATCTTCTCACACTCTAGATATACTTATGTAAGTAAATCATTAGACGCAGGTATGTTTAGAATGAATTACTGCTGAATTTACATCATATTAAAGTACGTTATTCAATGGGTACTCTAAACATTGAAATTCTTTAGGAGTTGGCCTTCAAGATTTGTTAGCAGAGTGCTAACTCTTTTTACTGGAAGGCGGTTTCTAATTCCAGTTTTTACAAGATTCATGCAACTAAATCCTCGCTCACAATTTACAGCATGCGATGGAAATTTTATATAATTCAATTAGAAGAAATTGTTCACTTAACTTACATGAATTGTACCAAGTCTTTGAAATCCATTCCTGAACATCTATTGCTCAATACTTTCTTGAACATTGCCCAAGCCATTAGCATTTCATTTAAATTCAAGTTAGTTCAAACTCATCGCTGATTTCATTTTTTTCCATTATCATCTTTGTTTCTGAAGTCCAATATGGTTGTCGCATTTTTGCACATTTACATTGAAAGTTTGTTACATTTTTATAAGTCGAGTAGCAAAATGCGTCAAATGCGACTGTGACTTAAACCCTGGTTGCCAGTCCTACATGTTGGCCGCCTTTGTTTCCAAGGAAACAACATGACTCATTTCTGTTAGAGACTGTTGGAGTCCCAGGGACATAGTGAATTAATACTGTATTAATTTTATAATTGCGAAAATGTGTATTTAAAAGTGATATGTACGTGTTGATCGACTAGATAAATTAAAATAAAATCAATTACTATATCTGCGACCTTCCAGCTTACAGCACAACTTCTAAACTGCTACGCTACCACTCGTTCTTTTTTGGAATACAGAGGATTGTTTCCGATCTCTGGAAAGACTTTGAATGACGTCATGTGCGTCAGGAATCACATGACAGATGAACTGACGAGAGGTGACAGATCAGCATCAGTGATCTCATAGTCAGAGTGCACGGTGTCTCACAGCAGCAATGCTCAAGAAAATCGAGACTTTTTTTGGGAGGGGTACATTGTTATGACCCTTTCCGATGCCAAGTGTAGATACGTGAAACTCATAGGAGCCTGCAAAAAACGTAGTTTCGTTATTTCCAAGAAAAGCATCTTCTGTGTACTTAATAAGACTGTCAAGCTCGGATGAGATTAATTCCAGAGTGGAAAAAGCAAGCAAATCCATCCTCGCCACAAGCCCCACCCCTCGAGATGATACAAATTAATCCCGATGAGTTAATTTACTGCTAAAGAGCAGAAATTGTGGAATTCTTTGTCATTCTACACACTGATCGTTGTGCATCACGAAATATTAATTCACATAATACACGCTCTACTCTAAAGTCATTCCTTACACCATGAAAGTCGTAGGATCTGTTCGGAATCAAATCTCGCTTCATTTTATAAAATTCTGTTTGGTAATATTTGACTGAGATAAGACGAAGCTAATAATCTGTGTTAAAAATACTTTTCAACTGTATTAATGAATTCCAATGGCGAGCATAATAATAATAATAATAATAATAATAATAATAATAATAATAATAATAATAATAATAATAATAATAATAATAAAGACTAAGACCCAAGCTCGGCAAAACGTACGTTCTATTTAACAATCAAAGGGTCCACACTTGTGAACGGTTAGCGCGTCTGGCCGCGAAACCAGGTGGCCCGGTTTCGATTCCCAGTATTTTCCCTCAACCTAATATGAGCAAATGTTGGGTAACTTTCCGTGCTGGACCCCGGTCTCATTTCATCGGCATTATCACCTTCATATCATTCAGACGCTAAATAACCTAAGATTTTGATAAAGCGTCATAAAATAACCTACTAAAAAAACAATCAAAGGAAAAATTCCAATTATTCAAATCTGTCTTGCTCCGTTGCTCCTTTAAAGAGAACCGAACGCATACTAGTAAACAGTTAAACCACTTCTTTCCTGTACCGGTCTATTAATTTTTTAATAAAATAATATCATGCTGTGAAATTATTTGGAAACTGTAAAAAGGAAAATATAATTATTTAGGTTAATAACGTTCAGAAACATGAAGTTATAAGACTGTTTCACATCACTAAATAAACAATAGAGTTACAAGAATGATCTTCTGTCGCACAATCCGAGAATCCATCTCGAATACATTCATAGCACGAATTAGTAATATAACAAAATTATGCAATGTAATATTATAACTTAATATCATAATAAACAGTTAATCGTTCTCCATCTGCTTGACGGCAATCTAATATCGTCTCGTAGTAGGCCTACATATACCTATTAATTTGGTTCATGCTCTCCGTAAAACAACCAATTATAGTAAAAAACAAGGATAGAATTATTATCACATGTAACAATACTAATTTTATTATCGTCCTATTGAAAAGATTGTTCCCGTCAATTAATTTGCATAATCAAATGCTAGCACGCCTTGTACTGACGAGGTTCTTACGTATGCCGAGAGATGGCGGTGTGGTATTCTATGCAGTTATTTTCACTTACAATGTAGCCTAACTTTATTTATTTACGACTATGACATACTGTGAACTCAAAATGTAGTTCAGTCCGTGTGCGCTCTTATGAGATCAATGGACCTGGCGGACATTTACATGATCAATTAGGAATAGCAGACTATATTATGAAGTAATCACTTTTACGTTCTCCCTAACCCGTCTAATAAAGTATAACATAATACACATTCTGTACAGTATATCAGTTATTCATAGATTTCAAAAAGGAATCTGACTCGCTTAAGAGAGAAGTTTTATATAACATTCTTATGAATTTGGTATTCCCAAGAAACTAATTCGATTAATTAAAATGTGTCTCAATGAGGTTTACAGCAGAACGCATATAGGACAGTTTCTATCTGATGCTTTTTCAATTCACTGCGGGCTAAAAAAAGGAGATGCACTATCACTTTTACTTTTTAACTTCGCTCTAGAATATGCCATTAGGAAAGTTCAGGATAACAAAGAGGGGTTAGAATTGAACGGGTTACATCAGCTTCTTGTCTATGCGGATGACGTGAATATGTTAGGAGAAACTCCACAAACGATTAGGGAAAACACGGAAATTTTACTTGACGCAAGTAAAGGGATAGGGTTGGAAGTAAACCCCGAAAAGACGAAGTATATGGTTATGTTTCGTGACCAGAATATTCTACGAAATGGAAATAAAAAAATTGGAGATTTATCTTTCGAAGAGGTAAAAAAAAAATTCAAATATCTTGGAGCAACAGTAACAGATATAAATGACACTCGGAAGGAAATTAAACGTAGAATAAATATGGGAAATGCCTGTTATTATTCAATTGAGAAGCTTTTGTCATCTAGTCTGCTGTCAAAAAATCCGAAAGTTAGAATTTATAAAACAGTTATATTACCAGTTGTTCTGTATGGTTGTGAAACTTGGACTCTCACTTTGAGAGACGAACAGAGATTAAGGATGTTCGAGAATAAGATGCTTAGGAAAATATTTGGAGCTAAAAGGGATGAAGTTACAGGAGAATGGAGAAAGTTACACAACGCAGAACTGCACGCATTGTATTCTTCTGACATAATTAGGAACATTAAACCAAGACGTTTAAGATGGGCAGGATATGTATCATGGGCGAATCCAGAAATGCATATAGAGTGTTAGTTGGGAGGCCGGAGGGAAAAAGATCTTTAGGGAGGCCGAGACATAGATGGGAGCATAATATTAAAATGGATTTGAGGGAGGTGGGATATGATGATAGAGACTGGATTAATCTTGCACATGATAGGGACCTATGGCGGGCTTATGTGAGGGCGGCAATGAACCCGCGGGTTCCTTAAAAGCTATTTGTAAGTATAATACACATTCTGTATCTCACTATGGCATCGTAGTCTAGACATCAGAACTGGACTCACGTTATGGAATGAACGATGGTTTGAGTCCTTGTGGGGAAGGAATTTTCTCATGAAATGTTGGCCAGTGCCTACCAAGCATTATGATGAATTTGGGGACCTACGCTAAGTAGTGAAATCTTGTTTCGAAAACCAGCTATAACGGTTGAGGAATCGTGCTCATCACTCGTTATCCCCGTACTGGTTGGATGAACGTTCACTTCTGCTGAGGCATTTGGACGTGAGACCAGCTGTCGACTTGCATGTCTTGAACCTTCATAGATTATGGTGCCATGAATTACACATAGTAAACATTCTCTATATTAGTTTTGCATGCCATATTTAAAGCATTAACTTTAAATTAAACTGCTAAACATAAATAGTCTTATTTTCGCAGTATTTTTATGCAATATTTTCTCATTACATCTGTGATACTGATTAAACACACTGGAAGTGTGTTCTTTGTTTTAGAGACCTATGACAATCTCGAAAGGTAAACTTGGAAAAGAGAAACATCAAAGAAAAGCACAAAAACATTCCGAAAGTCTGTTTACGCTCTGCAAAAGGATGCTCAAGACGAATAAGCTTCAATGACAGTAAAAGAAAACAACTGCATAGGCTATATAGAGTGAACCGTAAGTAATGCTATTAATTTCAGGGGGTTATTCTGTGATATATTAAAAAATAATACAATAAAATTTTGCTTATTTTTCTTCCTTCTCGAGATAAAAAATGTTTTATATGAAATATTTCATAGCTTGTTTTGGGAAAGCCATTGATTTAATTCCCGATATGCTCAGTTAGTTTAAGAGAGTAGTGTATTATGATAGTAAATGATTATAAGAATTTTAGTTTTGTCTTTTAAATGTGTAGAAATTTGATCCGAAAAAATATAGTATTGTAAAATTCCTTTGCTGAACAAAATGTTACATTTGTTCGAATCAAATTTCTGCACATTTAAAGAACGAAACTGAAATTCTTTCAATCATTAACTACCATAACACACTGTTCTATTAAAATGATTGAGAATACTGGGAATTCAATCAATAGCTTCCTCAAAATACGCTATGAAATATTTCATACAAAACAGTTTTTTTCTCGAAAAGGAAGCAAAAACGAGCAAAATTACATTAAACGTTTTTGTTTGAAATATCTCAAAGAATAAACTCCTGAAATTAATGACATGATATTACTTATGGTTCATTTTGTATATAGCATTTTACATACTTTTGTGTCTCTAACGCCGAGCATACATATTAACGTGTAGCCATTTGTGCCTCTGCATACTTCATTGGCGATTATGACGAAGAATCCTGCTCTCAGGTTGGGGCATCCATTCGCCCCGTATGATGACTTGAGTATGGGAATAAGACAGATTAAAATGAAGGTGATAATGAAGACGAAATGAGCCCGGCGACTGATCGAACATTACTCAGCACTTGCTCTTACTGGGTTGAGGTAAACCCAGAAAAACCTCAACCGGGCAACTTGTCGCAACCTGAGTTCGATCAGGTAAGCCGATAATTACCCCAAACCGGTGGATATTTACATATCAGCTACGAATTGAAGAGTTTGACTGCAAAAAAGAAATCAGTAAGTTATTTTATTGTTAGGCAAAGAATGTTTAAATTTATTACGCCACTAAATTATAGAATCTTTCTTAATTAAATTTTTTCTGACTGTTACCTATCGATCCGTTACATATTTAAGCCTGAATTTTAATGGAGAAAATGTCCACGGTTACAGTCACACACTTTCCACGAGACATGACCACCATCATGAACGTCAAACTGATTTCAAGGTGCGCAGCAACTTGTACTTCAATAGCTTAGACCAGGGATGTCACACTCAAACAGGTGTATAGGCTATATAATCTAATGAAGAGAGCATAGCGGGCCGCCGATCGAGACACATGAAAATTCCACTTTGGGATTCATTCATTCATTCATTCATTCATTCATTCATTCATTCATTCATTCATTCATTCATTCATTCATTCATTCATTCAATGTTCTGCCCAAGGGCAGGTCTTTCACTGCAAACCCAGCTATCACCTATCTTTCCTATTTTCTGCCTCCCTCTTCGTTTCTTCATTATGATCCATATATTTTAATGTCGTCTATGATGTGATAATTTCTTCTACCTCAAACTCTTCTCCCATTCACCATTCCTTTCAGTGCATCCTTCAGTAGGCAGTTTCTTCTCAGCCAGTGACTCAACCAATTTCTTTTCCACTTTCTGATCAGTTTCAGCATTATTCTTTCTTCACCCACTCTTTCCAACACAGCTTCGTTTCTTATTCTGTCTGTCCATTTCACACGTTCCATTCTTCTCCATATCCACATTTCAAATGCTTCTTTCGCTTCTTTTCACTTCGTCGTAATGTCCATCTTTCTGCATCATACAATGCCACACTCCATACAAAACACTTCACAAGTGTGTTTCTTAGTTCTTTTTCCAGAGGTCCGCAGAAGATGCTCCTTTTTGTATTAAAAGCTCCCTTGGCCATTGCTTTCCTCCTTTTGATTTTCTGGCTGCAGCTCATGTTACTCCTTATAGCACACCCCCAAGTATTTGAAGCTGTCCACTTGTTCTACTGCCTCATTTAGAATTCGCTAGTTTATCTTCTGCATTTTTCTTCCTATGACCATGCTCTTCGTCTCATTTGCATTTATCTTCAGCCCATACTGCTCATAGCTGTCATTTAGCTCCAGTAGCATATCCCTTAGTATCATCTCCTCTTCTACTAACAACGACATTCAGCAAATTTCATGCACTTTATTCTTCTTCCTTCTACTATAACGCCTCCCATGTTTTGAACACAGTTCTTTACTAAATCGTCCAAGTAGATGTTGAACAGGATGGGTGATAAAGGACATCGTACTCTCTCCCAATTTCACTTTCTTCAGACATTTCTTCTATCTTGACTTTAACTCGTTGTTGATATGAAGATTACTGAACAGTCTTCTCTCTTTCCAATCCACACCAATTTTCTTCAGAATCCCCATCAGTTTATTCCTATCCACTCTATCAAACGCATTTTATAAATCCACAAATACTAAATACACTTCTTTATTCTTCCCTAGCTATCTTTCACCTAATGTCCGTAGTAGTCCAATTGCATCTCACATACCTTTTTCCTTCCTAAAGCCAAGCTGCTCTTCTTCCAACTGTTCTTTCATCTTAGAATATAAACGTCGATTCAGTCTTCGCAAGAGAATCTTCGCCGAGTGCGATATTAGACTGATAGTCCTGAACTCGTTACATTTCTATGTATTATTTTTCTTCGGTATTGGAATCAACACTGTCTCCGTAAAATCCTCAGGTTCGCCTTTATCATATATTTCGTTGCATAATGATAGAATTTGTTTCTTGCCTTCACCCAAGCATTTTATTAATTCAATGGGGATTCCATCAACTCCTGTTCCTTTCCCATTTTTCATTTCCTTAAGCGCTAATTCAACTTCTTCGCTTAATATTGCAAATCATTTTTAGGCCTATATATTTTATCCTAACTACCCTACCCCATTATTTCCTGGCCTAGTTGCCTCATAGGTGGTGACTTCCTGGTACCAGTTATGAGGTTCAGACCTGTCTTCGGACAGTTGACTAAACGACAACGTTTTGTCGAAATTGGTATCATATAAGTGTTACTTTATTAGAAACTTACACAAGTGAAAGTGACAGAAAAATAAAACATTAAATGAACAAGTAATACATTAATATACATTGTACATTTGGTTTCTGAAAAAAATTATGCACTGATGATGCTATTGTGGCAGTTACTTCAAAAATAATTCAACAATTAGAAGTAGGAAATAAATGTTTAGGAATTTTTCTAGACTGAGACGGTTCCTCGTATAGGATGAGGAGATTTTCATTAGATTAGTATTTCGTGTTAATATTCTTATATGGATAGGATGCGCGGACGTGTAAGTTAGTTTCAGAATCTGAGACGGAAGTAACAGGTGGACAGGAAGGCCGAAAGGAAGCTAGGCGGACAGGAAACATGTGTCCAGGCGTGGAGTTGACTGATGAGGGAATGTATGGACTTTGCCTGCGGGTGGTCAGTAAGATGACGCCAAGCCAGGTTCCAAAAGAGTTGATCTGGTATATGTCAGAGAATTGTCAGGACGCCGGAAGTAGGAGATGTTCTAGTTAACGAACAATTTTTGAAGAACGCGTCTTAAGTGACGTAAGTGTAATCATGGCCAATCAGGATTCTTAATAGAGACACGTGATATATAGATAGGAGGGCGAAATTCTATTTTGGTGGTTGAAAGTAGGGGATAGATTTGGCAGAGAGACAGAAGGCATATAGAACGCGTACGGAGAAGTTGCACTCCACATATTCTCGGCAAACCTAACTCGGAAGTATAACAATTTACGGACTTAGAATTTTTTAGTGAGTGTAGTAAGAAGTCGTGTGTTGCATTATTATTATAAGTCCGAATTCTTTCCTATCATCACGTTATCAACTGTCCGTTATATTACTGGTGTTTTATAGTACAAAAATATATAATTACGTGAACTCAGAAATTAGTATACCAACTTGCGGGAAGTGAGAGCGAGATATTATACACTTGGACGCGCATTTCTGCTAATCTGAAACGAACACTTAATAATAATAAACGTTTTCATAGTTCTTACCAACAACTTCTGGTGTGCGCCTACATCATTTCAACCTACGAGCACGTCTCCCAAACCCCATGTCCCGACCGTTTTGCAGCTGACCTGGGAACCTCATCCTCTACCGGAGTAATCTCGAGGAGGCTGGCGCCCAAATTAATCAGTGTACGTAGTTAATTATTGACATCGACGTGCCATCCTTGAGATACTTTCCATATACGACTGAGCTGGCAGCCGAGGGCGATGACGACCAACAACGACGACGACCAACGACGACGACCGACCGTCGCAAGACTTACAAAATGCTTTCGATACAATCAATCACAATATACTTTTGAATAAAATGGATAGATTGGGAATTAATGGAATGGCTTTAAAATTATTTAAATCTTACTCAAGCAACAGAACTCAAACAACTAAAATAAATGATCATCTTAGTGAATCACGTAACATTGATATAGGTGTACCTCAGGGGACGATTTTAGGCCCTGTTTTTTTTAAATATATATCAACGATTTACTTCAAATTGACATTGAGAAATATTCTGGTACTCTGTATTCTTATGCTAATGATATTGTGGTTATATTTAGCGGTTCGACTTGGAATGAAACTTATCAAAATTCTGACAGTGTTATTAACATTATTAAAGAATGGTTGGATGCTCACTTACTTTCCTTGAACGTTTCTAAAACAAAATTAATACCATTTTCATTAACATCACATGGCCTTGAACAACTAAAAATAAATAATAATAGAAGTATAACAATACATGATTGTAACCTACCTACTTGCTCATGTAACGCTTTGAGTATATCCTCACAAGTTAAATATTTAGGCATTACTATTGACCAACATTTAAAATGGGACAAGCATATCTCCTTCCTGTGTAACAGATTGCGTAAAACAATCCACAAATTTTCCATTGTACGCTCTTATTTAGCTGTTTATGTTCTGCGTACTGTGTACTTAGCTCTGTTTCAATCAGTAATTCAGTATGGTATATTAGGTTGGGGAGGAATGGCAAAATCTGCTCTCCATCCTTTAAATTTGCTCCAAAAAAGAATTATCAAAATTTGTCTATATAGACCTTTTGATTACCCAACAAAATTAATTTTTCAGGAATTTGGTGTATCAAATCTAGAACAAATTTATAAACAAACATTGCTGATTTACTTCCATAAAAATCACAATAAATTTAAATTTGATCCTCATGAATACCATAAGAGACAAAACTACATTTCATTTCTAAATACTCCTAAATGCCACACAACTGCTGGATTAAAACACAGAATGAATTTTGGGCCCAAAATATATAATGCATTAATTAGAGCTAGCCTGAGCTAAGTACACTTAACACACATAAATTTAAGAAACAAATCAGATTAATTATTTAATTGTTTAAGCTAATTGAGTTAAAATTGATACTCTAATATTCATGTACTTTTGTATTTTCTATTTGTATATAGACCCTATTATTACATGCCGTATGTATTTTACCATTTATTAATGTTATTGTGCTCAATGAACTCTCTTAATTTTGTGATATATTTTGTACAGGGACATCATTTTATTTTTACTTCAATTTTTATTGTACCTGAGTTTTTTAATGTACTTCACTCCCACCCCTTCTACTAGTAAACTTCCAATTGTTCTCCTCACAGAACCAAGCATATACAGTCAAAGTCTCCTCAAGGTCGTAGTAAACACAAACAGTATTGAGTTAGTGAGTTAGTAAGTTCTAGAAATATGTGCGCGTTTTCCAGTGACGAAAGATTTTTCAATATTGAATCATATTTTCGCACAGGTACTGTCGTCCGTTTGTCTACGTCGCATCCCGATTTCCCTCACACGCAACTGTTTAAAATAACTTAAAACTTAAATAAAAGTAATTGTCACGTGATTTCCCCCCTTTCTACGATCCTGCGACATAACCACTTGGACGGACAGTAGATAGCCTGCCTGAGTAATGTTATCTGTGCGGGTCGGAGAAAAGTGAAGATTGAATTTACAGTACGTAAGGTACTCGTTTATATAATAGGCATAGAATTATTTCAACATGAGTTATTAGTACGAAGGACGAAACTGGTAATTGTAATTAGATGCAATAGTCTATAGTGCGATAACATGCACAAAAGAACTGAAGCCTGTATCTAAATGAACGGCCACCATTTTCAAAAATGTGTTTAAATATCCATATTATGATTATTTTTCAATTTAACTTCATTCTCTATATTGTACGCTAATGTGCTCTAGACAGTATAATATAAACTTCATAATGAATACGTCCGAATGGATAGCTCAGTTCGTGAGTAAAAACACTTATTGTTAATACAGTACTGTATTTTGATTAAACGAAAACCTAATGAAAATTATCAAACTCAGAATTACGATATTTCCTACTTTACGTAAATGGATTAACTACTTTTCTTCCCTCCTATACTTAGTAAAGTGATTTGTTTGTATTTTATGCCAGTATCATCGAACTTCAATCGTTGAAGGAGTAGCAAACGGCGTTTCCGGCTATGTACCATTAATCCAAAGGTATAGTCAGGTTAATATTAAAAATGTTAGTAAAAATAAAATGATGTCCCTGTATAACTGAACTGAACTGCGCCCGAGCACGAGCTTCTGCTCTTTCGGACTGCAATGCCTAAAGTAGCTCAAGTGTAAAGTATTAAAAAGAACTGTACCTCGACTTAGCCACTTAATTTTAGAATGATACGGTAGCTTGATATATTGATCACCAATCTCCTCCAAAAAATAATAAAGTGGTAAATTGATGATGGTTACTAACAGGAGAAAGAATAATATTAACAATTTGTCACAATTTGCATGACGTGATCTAAATTTAGCTTCAACACCATTTTTAATCCACCATGCAAGCAGCGACATCAGTGGTGATAGTGATCAATTTCGTCCAATCAAATCCTGCAGATTTCATAATTTCTCCTAAAGCTGAGAAAATATAATTTGCTACAGTATTCTGTTGCAGAAGTAGTATTTCTATAAGTTGCTCAGTGACGGTGAATAATAATAATAACAATAATAATAATGATAATAATAATAATAATAATAATAATAATAATAATAATAATAACAACCTCGGCAGTTGCGAGCGTCGTTAAATAAACCATAACATTTAACATTCTTCCGGTTGTTAGTTCGGATAATCGGAAATACCCTGTACATAAATTTAACATAATTTATAATACAATACGCATTACAAAGAAAAACACAGTGAAAGTAATAGAAATTAATATAATCTGAATTTTAATTTCATTCATATGGATCAGACTATGAGTGAATATCAAAACAAAAGGAAAGATCCAACCTACAGCAACTACTGTTTCTGACAGTAAAGAGTGTTAAAATTGAAGAAGATAAGGAACGAAAATATACAGAGGTAATAAAAATCCGTTTAACGATAAAAATAATATAATATAAATAGGCCTATTCGCAACTCTCTAATAAAAAGGGACTTTTCATTTTTACCCATTTAACTTGTGTACCACTACAGTCTTTGTTGCCAGTTCCTCACCGTCAGAAAGGACATTGCAGGTGAATGCAGTGATTTGGTGCTAGCTTGCTGCTGTGATCAAAAGTGGCCATTTACGAGTACTGTATCCTACACTTTCGTGTATGATGTCAGCCTCTAGGTAGGAATGATCGATTTCTTGAATTCGAAGTCCATTGTCTTAATATTATTCTTATTTTCATTGCAAAGAACATTGCGGTGGTACTCCTATTCTGTGCAAGTAGCACTGATTAATGTTAAGTGAGTAAGCTAATCGATGAAATTTAAAATGTAAATTTTGAGACATCTGCATTTTTGGTGCTAACTTCATCGTCATACAAACAAACATGTACGTACTTAACACATTTGTTACAGAATGTACGCAAGTAGTAAGCACACTATCACATCTGTATGTCTTAGAATGAGTAAATATAATCATAACTGTCATCTGGAGTTGATGACTTCCTATGGCTTTCGGCTAATACATTTTTACATAATCTACGCTTCTTTCATAACATACAATGTATGTAACAACATTCAACACATTGTGTAATGGACCATCAATATAAAGGCAGTGGAAGTGCTTATGCAGAGGTGATGAAAAATATAAGATTTTCCAGGAAAGATCTGAAAAACCAGCTATAAATTCAAAACAATTATCTACACTCAGATGAACGAGTATGAATTCATTACATTATGCATTCATGCTAATTTTATCATATAAGGACTACTATTCGCCCGCTCGTATATGCGCTGTATATGCCTCCACAGTCAGAATTTTCTCTCTTCACTCTAATTTACTCGCGAATTTTTTTCAGTTTCACTTGTCGACTGCTCATTGTTGGTCAAAATCGATTGTAGTCTAATTCGTTACGAATTATTTGGCGCCACTGCCTCGGTTGCCGTGCGACTCACCAATTCGTGCTTCAACATTCCAGCGTATCGCTAGATGTTAAGGATTTTTATGGCCCTTAAAAATCACTGTCCTCTACCAGATTCAATAGTTAACAGGGTAAGCATTAGATCAGAGATGAGCGTTAGTGTGCATTCACACCGCGTGCATTCAGAGCTTTTACTCCCATTATTGCCCTGAAGGTTGCCTAACCTCTAGCCGCTCTTGACTTTCTTGCCTCACTATAGTCAGTGATCGACAAACGTCCATTGCAATGCTTAAAACGTGAAATAAAATATTAATTAAGCAATGTTCTATAGAAACAGGGCTTCTAAATTCAAAGTATTGGCTAGCAAGAGTTGTATTAAATGATGCTATAGTGTCAACTTACCTAATACTTTATAGCGTCTATGGAATTATTAAATTCGTAGGTATAAAACAGGGCACAATGTTCAATACGTGCAAATCTTAGAAAATTCTATTTAGAGTGGTACAATAAAACACACTATATTAGTCAGTATGGAGATGTCGTAGTATTGGATCGTGAAGCTCTTTATGAATGATCTTCGTGATTATAAAATTGCATAATTATTTTCAACTCGCTCATCCTTAACCCATCCTCACGTGCTATGGTACCGCTTCGGCTGCGAACCGACTTTTCTTTCGTGTATGAAATATGCTCACCTACAATGTTTCAGTCTTGCACGGTCCATGCACACAGTGAAGAGCCCACATTGATTAAATCATCGAGAACGATCTTGGTTGATAGTACTTGAACATAATATTGAAAACCAACCTATCAAACGCTCACTAATACAATTCACTTTTCTTTTGATTTGCGGTATTAATCAACTGAGTTATTTCCCTATTCAAGATGTAAACTTTGTTCCTTTCTCCATCCATTTTTCTCGTAAGAAATTTAATCGACATTAGAAAATCACAATAGATAATATGTAATCAGAATGATGCAAGGCCATTCCGTAAGACAACCCAAAATAATTAGAGGACAAATGCCATATATCACGTCCTTGAGGAAGGAAGATAGATCTTCGTCCCACCGCATGCCCTCGACATAAGAACTTTTATGTATGATTCTAATAATAAGAATAATTTTTAAAATGCGAAGTTCTTAATTCCTTTCCTTTTTTGTCTTACTTGGAACGCGTTGAACTGCAGATTTTGTACAGGATTTCTGACTGAGTAACTTATTTATTACATGAATACAAAACACTACGAGTGAAAAAGACCGTCATTTTTTCTGCAATGTCTACAGATTAGTAAAAATTGACAAAATTACAAGAAAAAGCACTTATGATATCGTGTCTCGGGGTTCGAACTCTTGACCTCCGGTATTATTTCCTTTCTGTCCGTGACTTAGCTTCAAGCTGCAAGTAGAATTCAACATTGCACAAGCAGTTCGTTTCTCTGTGATGTCACCGCCACTGAGATTATGTCCCTCGTGATTTATCACATTCTTGAAAATGTCACATAACTCAGCAAAGTGTTAACAGCGGCTTAACGCAGCCAGATTCACCGGGCAGTATCTGCCTCGACCCGTCGTTTACCGTGACTCCGTGACGTCACAGTTCATCATTGTTGGCTACAGCGTTTGGGTTGGGTCCGGTATTCAAGTATCGAGGACACAAATAATAAGCACTGCCAGTGCTTACTTATGCTATACATTATTTTCAATGCAGCTCTTCTTGAGCTATGGGCTGAGGATTACTAAATGTCCTCAGTTGTGTATTCCGACGTCCGAATGAATTAATGTCGACTCGGTGTCAAGGAAGTGTTATTTTCTGGAGCCTTCGTAATAGCAAAACAATGAGACCAGCAGGGTACAGCTCCAAATGATGCGGATAAGCTATAGGTCTATTTCACAGAGAATTTGAAAATTTCTGTATACTCATGTACCTTATTCAAGAGTATCGGTTTGTGAATTTTGAGATATAAAACTTAACTCTGAACTGCATACCCTTTTTGACAGCTTTGGTTGTATACCTGGGGTGACTAGTCATCCCACATATTCTTTTTCGCCTCTTCTATACCCTGGCTTTCATTTTGTATTACATTCTTTATGGATATGTTATCAAGGATTTTTGGATTATGAAAAAATAAATTCGAAGTTGAAAAGACAAAGTAACTTCATAAAATTACAAAATTATTAAATTTCTGACCTTAACAACTATAATGTAAATGTCAGTACTTTAAAATTGCTGATAACTGATCAATTATAAAATTATGTATTTATTTTTATATTTTAAACTAGAGATTGCTGGTAACACTATTTTTGACATATGAATTTTAAAAATTTATGACAAATAGTTGAAATATATACTAATATATTACAGTTTGCTTACGAATTGAATACACTATTTTTTTTATAAGATAGGCCTACATGTTTGGAAATAATCATAGTATTAGTATACTGTATAATCTTAGTATTATTTTGAGGCTTGCAGGATAAGAACACTCTCATTTTGCACATTCAACGCAGATATCTCTGCTGTGTTCTGAGCATGTCAGTTTGTTGCACTTCACACAAGTTATTTTAGTTCTCGTCTTTAGCGCAGGGACATAAAGCAAATCTAGCTTGTTTCATTTGTTTCAGTCATGCCCCGATACGTACACCAGAGTTTATATCATCACCTCTTACAGCCATCATTATCACACGACAAGAAACGTCTACAAAAATCTATTTTTAGTAAGTTATTTTACGACGCTTTATCAACATCTTAGATTATTAGCGTCTGAATGAGATGAAGGTGGCAATGCTGGTGAAATGAGTGCGGGGTCCAGCACCGAAAGTTAGCCAGCATTTGCTCATATTGGACTGATAAAAAAATTGCCAGCATCTCAGATCCAGCATTGTCAGGAATTTGGAGAGCTACATTAGTTAACGTAATGTACTAAGTAATATAATTCTGTTTTTATTATGCCACCTATAAGGGCTGGTGTGGGGTATCATCGTGATGATCAAGTTATCTCTGTATTGGTTGAGTGGTCGTTCGCCTTGGCTGAAGTAATTGGACGTGAGGCCAGCAGTAGGTCTATCAGCCCTAGTCGTCCATGAACGTTGTGCCACGAATTATGAACTTATTTATTCATTTATTAACCAGCAACATTCCCCAAATTTTCAATTTCATAGCTCCAATTAATTCTGTTGCAGTCCAGAATTATTTATATAAATTCAACGATATTATATTCGAACGTATTTCTTTTTTTAGAATTTCAAATATATTTTCGAGTCCTTTGTATTGTGCCTAATTCAAAACTATAGACATGCTTTTTATGTACGTACACTATGAAAAAATATTATTAAATGTGTTTCCTGCATAATTTTTTAAATGATACAAATTAGTTATGCTCACAATCTTTCCTATTCTGTATTCTCTTGGTTCAGTTTTTGGTATCTTTAAATTACTATAATCGTGGCGTACAGCATAATTTATTGTTTCTTTCTTTCTTTCTTTCCTTTCTGTGTCTTGTTTCCCTCATCCTTTGATAACAAATTAAAAGCCAATTCGATGTATTCGAAGGTATTTTCTTCGAAATACATTAGACATGCCTATCTGGTTGTATACATAGCACATGACAAGAGAGAAACACCCATTCCCGTGGTAAGTCTCCTCCGTTGCCGAAGCTGGGAATAAAACCACGAACATCTGAGTGGGAAATGCATACACCATACACAAATTTAAGACGGCGAACCAACATACTTAATCCTAGAAGTACGACCCTCTGTGAGATATGTCCTTAATAATTATATTACATGTTGTTTACTTTAATTATTTAACTCTTCTGACTTTTTCCTCTTATTCCTTTTCTTTTAATTTCCAAGACAGCATCTTAGTATGAGTCGTTTATTTATTGGCTCATTGCGCTCGGGAGCGGGTTCAATCCCCGCTTGGGCTGATCACCTGGTTGGTTTTTTTCCGAGGTTTTCCCTGACCGTAAGGTGAATGCCAGACAATCTATGGCGAATCCTTGACCTCATCTCGCCAAATATCATTTCACCACCACCAATCTCATCGACGCTAAATAACCTAGTAGTTGATACAGGATCGTTAAATATTCAACTAAAAAATTTATTGGCTCATGTATATTTATCTTCAGATGTAACCATTCATATTTTTCTAATTTATATTTATTCACTCTTTTATTTTTCACTTTTCTTTTATTTACCTGCTTATTCATCCATCCATCCATCCATCCATCCATCCATCCATCCATCCATCCATCTATCCATCTATCCATCCATTATTGAACAACAATTTAGGGTTGATAGCTAAATATAAAATGAAGTAGTCGAAAATATAACAATTGAAGAGTTCACTGCAAAAAGGAGGAATGTCGAATGTACTGCATTTTCCAGGAAATGCAATTTAAACTTTGACATTCCCACTCTTTGTGTGGTATACCAATTCTTCAACACGATGTAGATTTGGAACTATCATCTTTCTTGCAGTGCAAAGAAGTGTATTATATTATATTCTCTTTGCTCTATAATACTGAACCTTTATCTCATTTTTCACAAATTTACAATATTTCCCCTTTTTGCAGTGGAGTCTTCAATTATAATTGAATGATTAAACCAATTTCTCATGATATAATTTTCAGTTATGAATCTGACGTCCATTCTGAACAGCAGATGCTTTTCAGAGGCAGAGTGGAGGAAATAAGGTAAAAATGGAGCAATGATTTAATGAAGAATCCTGTTCTACGAAAGTTTAATTCTGTACTATAATAAATTCAAGAGCGAAAAGGAGAAAAATTATACTAGTGAATCCAGTTTTAGATGATGTCCAACTTTATTTCACATTATGAATTTGTGATCAAGTTAGGAGAGAGACTGTCACTACAGCTCACTTTCCAAGCTATTGTATTATTAATCTGAATGCCACCGCCGGAACCGCAAAGAACGATTTAATTTAAGCGTCTAGAATCATTAACAGAATCATTACCTAGTTCTCACAGACCGTTTATTTTCGCTGTAGTTTTTCATGGTTTTCCTAAGGCGCAATGAAAAATTTCGGGACGATCGCTAGAAAAAAATTAACGACAGACCTAATTTTCGCATTAAACGTAATTTTTCCAAAATCACCTTTCAGCGGAAACGTTAATTTATTCTGACCTACGATGTCTTAACCTTATCTGCAAGAAATCAGAAGGCACTGGCATAGTTCATGCAATAGCGCGTTTGCCTGAGCTATAGAGTTGCACTCGAGCGTGGGTTATTCCCACTTGGGATGACTACCTGGTTGAATTTTTCAGAGGTTTTCCCCATCCATAAGGCGAATATCAGGTAATCTATGTCAAATTCTCGGTCTCATCTCGCCAAATACCATCTTGATATCACTTATTTAATTGACGTTAAATAACATAATTAATACAGCGTCGTTAAATAACTAACCAAATCAACTAAAAACCAACTTGTGAAGAACGAAGCTCATTCAAGTGTCTGGCCTCGTATCCAAATCTGAAGACTGTGAGTTATGGTGCCCTTCCAGATACAGGCACTCAGTAGCGCTTCAAAGTTGCGCTGCTATGTGGTTCAAACGCGTCACGGAATGGTTAGGCTCATTTGTTACATTGGTCATTTTATGTGAACAGCTTATCAGTTGAAGCTTGCAGCGCTTCTGGGTTGCTGTAGAGAGGGTCAATCACGATCTTCATATTTGCTTGGTTGCACTTCACATTATATTTCTTCATTCACAACATTTGCTATCTCTGGCGATACTGAAAGTGTTACTGAGTGGTAGCGTATGGAAAGGTTGTAAGAAGCGGTCCGACTCTGCGATTGGGGACGTTATGCTTCTTCAACTAGTACCTAACGACAAATTTTGCCCCTTTATATGTCATGGCACATTACGTTCTATAAGGCTTTTCCACCTTCAGAATTACCTAAGTATATAGAGTGTCCATTTGTCCCGTTTTACCCGGCACAGTCCCGTTTTTTGGCAAAATGTCCCACTGTTCCGAAAGATTTTCTGGGGACGCTGAAACGTCCCGCTTTTTTGTAATGACGCTTTGTCAATATATTTTACGGTGCAAAATGATTTGGCTTGTAGTTTGCAGGTAGTTTGTTGTCCAAATACAGTGGAAGTCTATCAAGAAATAAATAAATTATTAGATAAATTTCAGTGCAAAAAATCTTAAAGGTTTCTCACTTCTGTAGCACTTAATCAAATAAGACAGCTCGAAGAAGAGAGCGAAATTACTTTGGAAGAATTTCACAGTTATGCTGATGTCTTCTATGACTCTTGCATTGAGTACATTAATGAATGGTGTTTATCATTTCTCACAACAATTAAAAAGTCTTCGATTTGATGTTATTGGAAAAGGAGCAGCTGAAGTGGAATGTTCTGCATTATTGTGCTTTTGTTAAAAGTTTTGTGCCAAGTTTTTCTGTTGAAGATGATGAATTTTCATGTCTACATAGCTATATAAACAGTAAAATCGAAGACAGTGATGAAATAAAAAATGAAAGTGTTTGTGAAAAATGGTGTAAAATGTTTGTCTGCTTCAATAGTAAAACATAACATAACATAACATAACATTCAAAACATGGTTCAATTCGTAGGATTTTGTCTGGCAATTCCCGGGTCAAATCCTGCTGTGGAACGTGTTTTTTCTCTAGTGAACAGTCTATGGTCAAAGGAACAGTCAAGGTCATTGTCAAAACACATTTTAATGAAGCATCACGTGTTGGCTTTTATGAGGAAATCTCAAAACAAACAGCACTTCTTGATAGAGTACACAAAACAGAAAGTACGGCGACAAAGACGCATCTACCTCTGCTGCATAAATCATGAAGAACAGAAGTCATTTGGAGTAATTTCAATGCAACATGCGAAGGTAAATGTGAATATTCAATAAAAAAATTTTCGATAAAATTTCTGTCCCTTTTTTTTTTTTTTTTTTTTTTTTTTTTTTGCAAATGTCCTAGGTGTTTCCTTAAACTATTTGTAAATGTTCCCTTTTTTCATAAAAAACAAAATGGACACCCTACGTACGTAGGCTACCTTCAGCTGGCTCCATACTCCTGAGTAAGTTAAATGACAAGTTTATAGGACACATAGACATTTCATCAGCTGTGATCCGCCTTACAAGGACGCAAGAACACGCGTATCTATTGAAATTTTTGTCTCTCACAACTTTCCTGGCTTGAATGTCTGCATACTATTTCGAAATTTATGAAATTGCGACCTTGTATAAATCAATAATATTACAGGTGATTGTGTTCTAGAAACAGTTCAAGGTGATGAATTTTAGAAATGTCATAGTGGGAAATTATCGAAACTTTTTATATTATGCGTGAGGTTAACGCCACCGATACTTCTAACCTTACTTCTTAGAAAATAATCAACTTCTCTCTCACCTTTACAGCTGATGGACGAGACATAAATATATTACAGGGCGACTTTCAATTCGTAGCATTAAATTATGGTTGTTTCCAAGAAATACGCATTCTTTATATGGGTCATTTTATGATTCAAAACATTAAGCCTTCATTTCCTTTACGATTATCCTGGCGCGGACAGAGTTGTGAACGTGACTGCCCTGGGTTGCATACAAACTAGCAGTTTTAGGAGCGTTTCGTGAGGAACTTCTGCAATTCATTCCAACATTGTAATCAATTTAGAGTCATGATCGGATACAGACAAGAGTTTACCGTACGTGCACCTCGCGGCACGTACCGTGAGACTCTGGTGCTCGTAAACATGTCGTCTCCTCAAAATTCCTTGGTTATGTTGCCAAACTAGTAGAAATACAATTCTGGTAAAGGACAGCTTACGAGCATTATTAACATATATTTTCTTGTAAAATACTTAATATAACACAAGTCATCACCATCATCATCTCCTTTTTAACATCACACAGCTCAGGTGGTAGACACTGTTGACTGCTGATCTGGAGCTACGCTAGGGCGTGGGATCGATTTCCGCTCGGATTGATTACCAGTTCGAGTACCCCCCTCCCGATATTTTCCCAATTATATCGGACAGAAAGACACTTCGCTAAGTATTAGTTGGGCGGAAACCAACAGACTATCTCTTTAAAAATGTTAGAAGTTTTTCGTATTTACTAATGTCCATATTATCATTAATCATTAGAGTAGATTTGACTATTGAATACTCAGATCAAAGAGTATAGGCTGTGGCTTGAACTGCTTAAACTGCCATAAAAATAAGTAATACTGTGTTTTGTGTAATATTCAGTTTTATACTTACACACCAATATTTAAATTTCCTTAACTTGCGTTACAAACTGCCCTTCATTTTTCTTGTAGAATGTCTAAAGTAGCATGTTTCACAGCTTCATTATTGCAGGTGATGTGGCATACACATCATAATAATCCAACATTGAGTCCTAATACTCTTATACAGGATCAAAATGGGGACTACAGTAACAATGTATACTGATTTTTATAATGTAACCAAGTAACCCTAACTCGCCTATCTTTATCATCTAAAAGGAACTGAAATTTTACCAAAAATTTTTGATAATTTTCATAATTAACAGAATATACAAAACGTAGATCAAATATTTTACAGAGTGTTAAAAAAAAAGTATCCAATATTTTTGGCGGTGATAGTATGCATCAAAACAAGAAAATAATATCTAATAAACATGGGTCCTACAACACATACTTTCTGAGATATGAACACTTGTTTATAGGAGGTGCTCAATGTGAGGTCCATTCATGGCAATGCATTTTTCTGCTCTACAATACAGCAGACTACCAGATAATCATACCGTAGTTGACACCCCTGGCATGGACTAATGATATGTCGCAAGGAATACTGAAAACAAAAGTCTGGTTGCGGATATGAGCGGAGTTCAGCAGAGACGATGTGAATTTACGTAATCAGTATGTGTAGGCTGATGAAAATTCCCATGCAGCTGAAGAAATAAGGCATCAGCACCAATTCTCAATCTACGTATGAGTAGGCGTTCCTGGTGATAGATTAATAGGGCCATACGTGTTACCACAGAGATTAACTGGGGGGTCGTTATCAGGACTCTCTTTTTAACGTATTAAAACAAATTTCATAGAGTGCGTGATTGCTTACGCCGAGGGGCAGAGGAATGCATTGCCATGAATGGACGTCACATTGAGCACCTCCTATGAACAGGTGTTCAGATGTCAGAAAGTATGTGTTGTAGGACCCATGTATATTAGACATTGTTTTCTTGTTTTGATGCATATTAGCACCTCCTAAAATACTGGATACTTTTTTTAACATCCTGTATACAAGTTAATAAAGCTTCACACACACGAAAAGACTAAAAAATACGCGTGAAAAGTTTCTGAGCAATACAGCTAAATAAGAATTTGCTCTCTTGCTATCTGTATGACTAGGAGTTTACGTGTTACTAAAATACTAACTTACTTCATGTAATAGAAGTCGTGATATCGTTATGTGTATCTTTGTAAAGAATTCAAGAACCTGTGACCTGTTCAATATATAGATAGTGAACTATAAACAATAGAAGAGCATGTCGGTCAAGGTAGAAGAATGAATTTATGAATTCTAATAGCAAGGCAGAAGATGTAGAACAATGAACGGAAAGCAATAAATCATTCTTCATAGCGCCTCGTATCAGCATCTTCGCTCCGGCCGCTTCGTCGTATCTAACGGAAATAGGTTTATGGGATTCCTGTGTCAGTCCATTCACTTGCACTTCCTTCAGCATTAAACTTCCGTTCTTTCGGTGAGTATTAGTGTTGGAAACATCTTCCTTTGGTCGCTGGTAAGAGTGTCTTAATCTGTAAGACTATTTCAGGAGATATTTAATCGTCCACGGTAGTCTGATTACTGTCCTTTTCTCTGTACCCCGAATACGCGGATTCAATCTTGGCTGAAAACCAAGGACTTACAGACAGGAGAAATACTCAGGCTACAATGGGATGTGAAAGTAAAGCCACACATCGATGGCTAAGAAGTGATTTCTCGTATCTATAAATTTGCAGGTTAATAAAAAAAAAATAAAAATTAATTTTTATCAAAATAGACACATTGTATATGCTTTACAAGATATTCTAATCGAGGACAAAATATCAGTTAACTGTTCAATTTTGTGAACATAATAATAATAATGAATTTAATATAAATAATGGTTTAGTTAAACTAAATTACCATTTTTGTAGATACTAGATATCACTTCTCAACCATCGAGATGTAACAGATCTCTGTGATCGTCAATACAGATAAATATAGACAACATTTCGTGTCCAAATTCCGCAGTAATTCCATTCCAATACTTGGTAACAGGTGTCACATTGGTACAGATCCTACATTTTATCTCTGCCGGTCAGTGACCGTTAAATTTCAAGTGGCTTATCTAAGTCGTGAGTGTCAACGTATTAAAAAGCATTACAAAATTTGCCTTCGCCTTTCCTCCTCACCGCCAATGTGACGTCAGGGTACGTGATAAAGGGCATCCTTGTCGTACTCCTCTCCATATTTCACTTCCTTCAGGCATTTTTTCTCATATCCTGGCTGACTCGCTGTTTCATATACAGGTTACTGAACAGCCTCCTCCCTTTCCAATTCACGCCAATTTCCTTTAGGATTTCTATCAGTTTAATTCAATCCACTCTGTCAAAAGTCTTTTCTAGGTCCACATATACTATATACACTTCTTTACTCTTCCTAGGTATCTTTCGCCGATTGTTCGTAGCAGTCCAATTCCATCTCTTGTACCTTTGCTCTTCCTGAAGCCAAATTGATCTTCTTCCAACTGTTCTTCCATTTTAGAATATAAACGTCGATTCAGTATTCGCAGTAGAATTTTCGCCGAGTGTATCAGGCTAATAGTCCTAAAGTCGTTACATTTCTTGACATTATTTTATATAAGAAACAAAAAAAAAAATACTATTTTAATATGCGATGATGGATTGCACAGGGACATCATTTTATTTTTACTTCAATTTTTATTGTACCTGAGTTTTTGAATGTACTTCACTCCCACCCCTTCTACTAGTAGTACTACTAGTACTACATAGTAGCCTTACGGTCACAGTAACAGTACGTTCCAAAAGTATGTTCGCGTTTTCCAGTGACGAAAGAGCTTTCAATATTGAATCATTTTCGCACAGGTACTGTCGTCCATTTGCCTACGTCGTATCCCGGTTTCCCCCACCAGCTTTTATTCGCCAGCTAGTGGGTGGACTGTCTTAGTTCTTTTCTGAGAACATTAATTTCTGTTAGGAATTGGACGTCTACGTAATATTATACCCATACAACTGTTTAAAATAACTTAAATAAAAGGGCCTCGTTAAGTAATTAACTGTCACGTGATTTCCTCCCTTTCTATGACCCTACGACATAACCACTTGGACGGAGTAATTTTATCTTTTCGGATCGGGCAGAAGTGAAGATTGAATTTACAGTACGTAAGATACTCTTTTATAGAGTAGGTACAGAATTATTTCAACATGAGTTACTCGTACGAAGGACGAAACTGGTAATTGAAATTAGGTACAATAGTCTATAGTGCGATAATATGCACAAAAGAACTGAAGCCTGTATCGAAATGAACGGCCACCATTTTCTAAAATGTGTTTAAATATCCATATTATGATTATTTTTCAATTTAACTTCATTCTCTATATTGTACGCTAATTTGCTGTAACAGTACAATATACAGTACACTGTATAATTAATACTTCCGAATGGATAGCTGAATTCGTGTGTAAAAACACTAAGTGTTAATACAGTACTGTATTTTGATTAAACAAAACCTAATGAAAATTATCAAACTCAAAATCGCGATATTTCCTAGTTTACATAAATGGATGAACTACTTTTCTTCCCTCCTATACCTAGTAAAGTGATTTGTATTTTACGCCAGTATAATCGAACTCTGTCTTGGAAGGGGTAGCAAACGGTGTTTCCTGTTTCAATCGTTAATAGAAAGGTATAGCCAGGTTAATATTAAAAATGTTAGTAAAAATAAAATGATGTCCCTGTATGTTTAGGCTTGAAATCCGCCATGATTAGGACAGAGCTTAGATAGGAAAATAATAGTAATAGAATGTTAAATGAAGAGTTAATAGTATTATTTTTTGTAAACGAAAATATGATAAACAGATACTTGTTATGTAGAATAAAAGGGATATAACTTCATTAATTTGAACTAGTAATAGATATCAATAAATCTATTAGATAAGTTCGAATAACCGTTTCTTTATCATGGTTATGGAAAACATCGATTTTCTATTGCGAGATTGGAAGCGCAATGCTTTGTATAACTCCGGAAATATGAAGACTAATGCAACAGCTTAAATAATCGAAGGATTCACTTCTGCTTGCATAGAAAGAGATGAGAAGATCTTTATGATTTTCAGTCAGAAGGCGATCGGTAACAGGTGATTTGTAGATCAGTGTGCATTCTAAAGACGAAAATTCATATATGCACTTTTATTTTTACGAATAAAATATTAAAGATAACCTTGCAATGCATAATGAACAACCATAAGCAGGCTAATTCGCAACATCAGTAGACATGTTTTTATTAAGAGATTGTGAATAACAAAAAGACAATAAAATTTATGAACATATCCATATCCGTTGCATTACCTATGTTCGGAGTACTATATCCTATGTGTCTTCAACTTCAGTCTTTAGGTAGCTGGAATACGAAGCCTAATTATAAAGTTTATTTTATTTTGTTACTTGTTCTGCACGGAATTGATTACAACGGAAGTTCAACTGCAATTTATTTTCATTTCTTGCAACGTAATTAAGCTGAAAGTCAACTGGGACAGCCGGAATTATCTGTGCTTCAGTTAACAGTATTCAGTTCAGTGATTTGTGCGTGGTTTGTATTTTGCATGTTTGTACGTGACTTTGAGCCGCCAGTTCGAAATGCACAGATAATAGTAACCGCGGCCCCCGATTTCTACAGGCTGGAATCACACATCCAGTCTCTAACACTCGCTGTGTAACAGCACCAAATTTTCTCGGATTTAGCATTCTTCTATTAGAAAATCTCAGCTGATACAGCCTTACTGATTCATGGGAATTCTGTCTTGATTCCCCATAAATTAAAAGCATATCTAGGTACTCACGATTAGTGAAGTTTGACACTGTCCTTAATTGACTTCACCTTTAGAATTCGACGAACAGACTGGCGTAAGACTTGCTATTGCTCAGGTACAAAGTAAGAACGCAGATAGACAGTTTACACGACTAAATGCAGCGATGCCACATTTCCCTGAAGGTTCCATCCCACTGTAAATGCGTTTTTCATCAGTTGACTTTATACGTTCTTACAAAAAAGAAGCGTTTTTCTAAGAAATGCCAAAGGAATATATATATGTATATATATATTTTTTTGGTATGTTCTTCGCGTTGATACCTTATCAATTTTACGTCTCAATACCCAATAGTTTCACCATAAAAAGGATTCAAATTTCAGATACATTTTTTCGGCTAAATAGTTATTGAAATACCAAATGGCATGTGATTCTTTGGCTACTTGCAACCTAAAGATTCTGTTATTAAAATTAATGCAGTTGTACTCCTTTCACACTGTACAGCAGGCTCCGTCAGGTCGACTCAAGAACGCGAGAGGGCGTACAGGCATGCTTAGGGCTTCCACTGCGGGCAGTACAGTTGTACACTG
This sequence comes from Periplaneta americana, assembly GCF_040183065.1. Taxonomy (NCBI): domain Eukaryota; kingdom Metazoa; phylum Arthropoda; class Insecta; order Blattodea; family Blattidae; genus Periplaneta; species Periplaneta americana. The sequence goes on along the minus strand of NC_091118.1, from coordinate 92,676,635 downwards.
AAGTCTATCAGTGGTGGAACGCTACCTGTCGAGGTCGCTTGGGGTCGTGTAATGCACTGACTGTGTGCCTGATATTTACACTCGCAGCCTATCAGTGGTACAGTAACGTGATGGCAGGAACATCAGAAGTGGGAAGACGGTCATCTACGCCTACAATTTTCCGAGATGTATGGGAAGAAAGTTTTCTTTTTACAGAAGAAAACGATGCAGCAAAGTGCTTAGTGTGTTATAAAATTCTAAAAAAAAAAACTAAATATAATCTAGAACGGCATTACTCATTATGTCATTCGAATGAGTTTGATAAATATAAAGACAATGAACGCTCCTGTCTTGTTGAAAATCTGAAACGTAAAATGCACAATGAAGATGCAAGTGGTCACACTAGTGTTGTTAGAGTGAGCTACAAAATAGCATTACCCATTGCTAGAAACATGAGACCGTTCAGCGAAGGTGAGATAGCAAAACAATATTTAATTGATGCAGCTGAAGAATAAAGCCCAGAGCATTTACCTGATTATCAGTCAATCAGTTTATCCTCCTCTACAGTAAAACGTCGTGTACAGGACCTTGCAGACGATATTGAAAGCCAGCTGTCAGAAATTGCTAAATCATTCATTGCGTATTCTCTTGCAATAGATGAGAGTAATGACATTACCCACACTGCCCAACTTGCTATTTACATCAGGGGTGTCAATAAAGAACTTGAAATACGAGAAGAATTATTAAATATTGTGCAAATGAAACATACTACTACTGGAGCTGAGATTTTCACTTGTATCGAGGAGACAATGGAACAATTCAAACTTCCATGGCAGAAGATGGTGTCTTTAGCTACCGATGGAGCGCCGGCTATGTGTGGAAATAAACAGGGGGCTGTGGCATTAGTACAACATAGAAGGGAAGAATTAAATATTGAAATGGAACTTATACCGGTGCACTGCATTTTGCACCAGGAAAATTTATGTGCTAAAAACATGAACCTTAGCAATGTAATGGATGTTGTTGTGCGAACAATTAATTTCATAAGGTCTAAAGGACTTAATCACAGGGAGTTCAGGGCACTACTGGATGATATTAACAGTGAGTATGGGGATTTGCTCTACCACACCGAGGTAAGGTGGTTAAGTCGAGGAAAAGTTCTGGAACGTTTTCTCGCACTTAGGAATGAAATTGCCTTATTTATGGATGTGCATGGGAAACCTGTTCCAGAACTCCAAAATCAACAATGGGTAAATAATTTGGCTTTCTTTGCGGACTTAACCAGTCATCTTAATGAACTCAACACCAAACTACAGGGTAGAGAGCGCATTATTACTGATTTGTTTGGTAGTATAGAAGCATTTAAACAGAAGTTACGTCTTTGGGAACACCAGTTTATCAACAAGGAGACAGTACATTTCCCGAACCTAACCACAGTAATGCAAAATGTAGAAGCCTTTGACATGGAAGAATATATAAGAATATTGCAACAATTGTGCGAAGACTTCGAACGTAGATTTCAGGGCATTAGAAAACTTGAACACCAATTTAAGATATTTGCAACACCTTTTTCAGTGAGTGTCCTGGATATTCCTGCTGAACTACAATTAGAAATACTTGATTTACAAAACGATATTGAGTTAAAGGATAAGTATCAAACCAGAAAAAGTATTAGCCATTTCTATACTTCTTTTCCACGAGAAAGGTTTCCTAAACTGCACAATCTCGCTGCAAGAACGTTGTGCATGTTCGGGACAACCTACGTATGCGAAACACTATTTTCTTTAATGAAGTATACGAAGTCACGTCACAGAAGTCAACTAAGTGATGAACACTTGAAAGCATGTTTGCGATTGGGTGGTACTAAAACAATAGCTCCGCGAATTGAAAAGTTGCTTGCTAACAGAAAACTCCAAAAATCGCCGCGGGTCTCTGATGTATAAGAAAATGTAGGTTACTATTATTAGAGAATTTTATTTGAATAACAACGTTTGTTCTGTTGTTTTATTTTGTTAATTGAATTGTATAGCAATCAGAAGAAGACAAAGAGTGAACAGTTTTATTTCGTAGTGTGTTAATCTGTATAAAAGTGTATATTTTGTTTTGTTTCATTATTGTACAAACATGCAAGAATTTAATTCGTATGTTAACTGTACCAAACTGTATAGAGAACTGTTTCCAGTAAGCTTATAGTGCAATTAACAGTGAAAGTGTGCTTCAATTAAAAAACTGAAATTAATTTATATTCTTATCATAAATTTGGTTCACATACAAGTTCCGCCAATGTGGAAACAGCTACATATTTTGTTTTGTTTCATTACTTTGCAAACATGCAGGAATTTATTTCGTACATAGTTAGTTAACTGTTCCAAATTGTATAGAGTACTGTTTTCAGTATAGTGTAATTAACAGTGAAAGTGTGCTTCAATTATAAGCTGAAATTAATTTATATTCTTATCACAATTTGGTTCACATACAAGTTCTTAGCTCCGCCACTGTGGAACCAGCTACCCTTGCCCGCAGCCGTACGTCAGGGCTTGAGGGTTTGTACGTACGCACGAGAGTGTAGTCACTTGACGCTCCCTGCTGTGCAGTATATTGTCATGTTCGTTTTAAATTTCTGATCATTATACAATGGGTAATGGCGGATTACTAAGTGCATTACATCTAATGTGCCATGATCGTGCTTTCAAAATTACGAAAAAGTAATTTTAAAATATAAGGAACAAAATTTATAAATAATTAGAACCGATTTCCGTTCATAACTATTGCGTTTTTCATTTAAAAATAAAACCTATTAATTTTACTAAGAGCTGTTATATTTCCTGTACATTATTCCCGATTACATTTACTGGTACACAAGCCATTTGAAAATTAGGAAATCCGTCCAATAGTTCAGAAAAAATGGCTGTATACTTAGTAGCAAAAAGAATGGGCCGACTCTTGGTCGATAGAAATGCTAAGTTCTATCGCGCAGTTCACTCGTGTAAACGTAACCCACTGCAAGGCATTGCTGTGGTCTCTCTTCATTGAAAGCCGTCCGTCTATAATGTAGTAAACCTTACGAGCAGTGTGTGGCCCAGTGGTAAGAAGTCTGACATCCGTACCAGAGGTTGTGAGTTCGCCTCCTGGTACGGTAATTTTTTTATATTTTAACTTTTACTTAATTTATTAGTTTAAATGTGAAATGGCATTTGTTAACAAACTTCGTTATGCCTGCCTTTTAAAAATATTATTGCCCATCACATGTGGAATATTAATAGGTGAGACCTGGTCTGTATAAACAAAAATACTTGTTTGACATTCTAAAAAACGGACGCATATCAAACACAAATAAATAATTATATTAACAAAAACAAACAATTTGTTAATATATTAACAAAACAAGGATGTGGTGGGGACTAGTATCTCGTCCACAAACCACCTGCGTCAACATCTGCCCTCATTCTGCGCGGCATGGAGTCCACAAAATTATGGAACAGGTCTAAATTCTTGGCCATCTTCTCCCACGCATCTAGAACTCTGTCCCACAATTCCTCAGATGTCCGAACGGGTGGTTGTTCTGCAGGATCCTTTTGACTGCAGCCCACAAATTTTGAAACGGATTCATATCTGGTGAATTTGGAGGCCAGTCGACTGGGTCGACATTACGCCTCCTCGTAAACCATCTTTGAATCCGGTTGGCGGTGTGTATCGGATGATTAACCTGCTGGAAGAAAAGTGTCCCTTCTGGATATCGTTTTCGGGCGGAAGGGATCATTACATTTGCCAAAATGTGTTTGTAGACTTCTGCCGTTAACAGACCGTGGATGCGTTCCAGAAGTACTGCCCCATCGTATGACATCCACACCCAACACGCGACCCTCACGCGAAGCGTATCGGTGGTGATTCATAAATAAACTAGGGTAGTACTATCATTGCTATTGGAAACAATTACCTCGTCGGGGAAAATGACATTTCTCCAATCGAAGTCCTGTCGGAGAGTAGCATACGCAGAATAACCTATGAGAACCAGGGCAATGAGTTATTGTTTCTGTGCCATCTTCAAGTGTAATGACAAGACAGAACGTTATATTAACAGATAGCAGTATTGCTTGAAAGAGAGAGGGAGGTTTATTATTTATTAGAGTTTGGGCATATTCTAAGAGATATCGCCACATAATTATAGCTTTGCGAGACACATATAATGACAATTTTGTAATAAAAAAAATGAAGATGGGGGGGAGATTCGAACCTTGAGCTACTACTACTAACTTGTTCAATATACAAATGCCGTAACAACTTACGCTACTGTAACTGTTTATATCGGTTCGGCATAATACATGGTTTTCCTGTTCATATTCGCTCCGGTTGATTTTGTATTTATGAATTTTATTATTATTTCACTCTTCAAGGGCCCTGATGTATCTAGAATCAACGCGCCATTCGATTTCATTACATATTTTAGCCTCTTAAACAAAATACAGCAAATTTAAATGGTTTAAGTATGTGTTACCTAGTGAACTACGGCTTTGACGGGACAAGCATGCGCAATGTATGTCTATGGAACTTAGAAATTGTCGGCCGGCCCATTCTTTTTGCCGCTAAGTGTACATAAACCGATAGACAAACGGCATGACAAAAAGCATTTTATTTATATTTTCGTGAAAATGTCTAATCGAAATTTTGCAGCATGATATACAATAGAGGCCTGTATCATCAACTCGATGCCCTGGACATCACCTCAGCTCGCCTTGCCGCCCGCTGCACTCGTTTCGCTTGAGCAGCGGGCAGACTGTAGGAGGTTTGCAGTGACAGCTCCATTTTACGATTCAATCTTATATTGATCAAATTAAAATTGAAGTAACATGAATGCCTAATACTGGTAGTTACGTGTTTGAAACCAATTATTGATTGATAGGCTAGGAATGAAATGAAAGCTGAATAAATCTGAATACTACGTTTTACATTACTACTTTTCTCTTTAATTTTGTTATGTTATAAAATATAATATAATATAACTCAACTTTTCATTGCAAAATATGTAATAGAGAAAGTTCCGAACATGAAAACTGAAAGTCCATCCATCTACAGATAATACTAAACTTTATTACAGTGAATTGTACTCAGTCTTTCATTAAATGATATTAACGTAGTACTTAAATGAAATAAACTAAAATTAATTAATTAATCATTAGTGATAATATTTTCTGATCTCCTGTAATGCTATTTTACGGGATTTCTGCTCCTTTCTTGGGTACTAATTACCCAATATTATGCACTATGATCTGGGTAGTGCATGAACTGAGGAAACTTTGTAGATTGTAGTCAGATGAATTATATCTGTGATGAAATTTACTTATTTTCATAACTGCAATTGCATCCCAACCGCTACAGAACCTACGGACAGCTCGTTGCCCTGTCCCTGCTGCCGCTAAGCAAATGCTTGCCTTGACGTTATTCCGTTTCCTAGTGACGGACGTTGGCCTATATGCAAACACACATACATGCATCATATATTAACTTACACGCGCACGGACGCATGCACACATGCAAACATACATACATCGGATGCATAACAGACGTGCAGACATATATGCACACAGTCATTCGCCTGTAGTTGTAGGAGTTTAAATGCATTAACTTCAGGTTGTGACACGTTTTTTTCTTTCGTATGCACAAGTATAATTCAATTTCGACTGCTTAAACATAATGGTAATCCTTGACTTTCACTGTACTGAAGAATCTTAAGAGCATTGCCATTTCGTATTTGGCGACTGTCACATAATTGTGTAAACTAGCTAACTAGACTGGTCCGCCCATCTCGTCCTCAATGTACAAATATGGACACAATGTGCAAATATTTCGTAGGAGGCAGGACTAGTGACACTCTCATTTATGTCACCGAGTGTTCTTATTTTATTTCAAAGCAGACAATTATTACCAAACTAAATTTCTTAGAATCTGTTACTAGCATTCTTCAAGCACTTCCTGAAATACGTATCTTCCTTTCTCTTGCTATCACTCACACCTATTTTGATTGCATTTTCTGGAAACATCTTTTTCTTATCACTCCTTTTCTTTCTCCTTTGTGTATTCACTTCAACTTCCTTTTGTTTTCCTTTACTATTACTATTTCTTTTCTTTCCAGTTCGTTCTCTTTTCTTCTTCCTCCTTTTATCTTTTTCTTATTCTCCTTTCCTCCTTATTTTATTTATACAATTGTTCTTTTGTGTTTTATTCCTTCACAATTGGCTACTTATTAAAAAGTTGATGCTATTACACTTTTCAATGTTTTGATTTTATCATATGACTTTCAAAAAAATCTTTTTCAGTGTTACGAGGGTCGGCCCGATAGAATGTCATCCTCCTACTTTTTTCTCTATTACAAGGGTATTAAATGAAATTTAAATAGCATAAAAGCCACAATATTCACGAATAAAGTCGGCCTGGCTATCATAGTCGGTATAGCGCTGGCCTTCTGTGCTTGATGTTGCGCGTTCAATCCTGGCCCAGGTCGATGGCATTTAAGTGTGCGACGCTGATATAACCTTGGCAGTTGGAGTGAGAGAGGAACAGAAATTAAGGGTGTCTGAGAATAAGATTCTTAGGAAAATATTTGGGGCTAAGAGGGATGAAGTTACAAGAGAATGGAGAGAGTTACACAACGCAGAATTGCACGCGTTGTATTCTTCACCTGACATAATTAGACGTTTGAGATGGCAGGGAATGTAGCACGTTTGGGCGAATCCAGAAATGCGTATAGAGTGTTAGTTGGGAAAGACCTTTGGGGAGACAAAGACTGAATTTGAGGGAGGTGGGATATGATGATAGAGACTAGATTAATCTTTCACAGGATAGGGACCGATGGCGGGCTTATGTGAGGGCGACAATGAACCTGTGGGTTCCTTAAAAGCCATTTGTAAATAGGTAAGTTGCGAGCGTCGTTAAATAAAACATTTTTTTTTTTCACGAATAATTTGTCACTTATCAATATAACCTCCAACTTTTTTCACAGTTTTTGTCCATCTTGAAACAAGAGCATGTATTCCAGTGCGGTAAAAATTACGGCTCTTCTTCCTTAGCTATTGATGCATGGAGCAGTTTTCAAAGTGATGTCCAAGATGAGCTTCCTTTAGTGGACCGAACAGATTATAGTCTGATAGTGCAAGGTCAGGGCTGTATGGTTGTTGAGGCAAGACTTCCCAACCAATTTTCGTAATATCGCCAGTGGTATACGAACCGGTGTGTCGTCTTGCATTGTCGTGCAAAAAAAGAACATCCGTTTTACTATTAGCTTTTGATGGGCGAACTCGCTGAAGACATTCTTTAAACTTCTTTAGGGTTTCGACGTATTGCACAGGATTTATTGTACGCTTGTACGCTCCTGCTCCAAAAAATCAACCAGAATCACATCCTTCCGCATCTAAAAAGACTGTCGCCATCACTTTTCCTACAGACCGCACACTTTTGAATTTTTTTCCTCTTCGGCGACCTTGTTTGATGCCATTCCATCGACTACCTCTTGGACTCAGGTTCAAAAAAATTAATCCAAGTCTCACCTCTAGTCACAATTTTCGCCAAGAACTTCTCCCCCTCGACACTGTAGCGCTGTAACAGAGCGGAGACCTTTGATTTCCATGTGTCTTTATTCTAGTCAGCCAACATTTTTGTTGCCCAGCGTGCACAAACTTCAAACTAGCCCAGTTTATCAAATTGTCATCACACTGCCTTTACCGATGGAGAGTATGCGACACAATTCGTCTGTTGCATCTCCATAAACCTTCTTCAGCCTTTCATGAATGCGAATGGGCGTTTCACCATCCTCAGTCAGGAATTCTATCACAGCACGCTGTTTCATACGTATGTCGATGTCAAAATTTTCTAAACTGATGCAATACTGCCATCTGTTGACTAAGGAAGCTGTTACTTTAGTGGACTGTACAAGGATGCTTGAGGAATCGCGCCAAATTTAAAATGTTCACGTTAATAACTTATTTAAGGAAACAAAATAGGAGGCATTACTTTCTGACCGACCTTCGTATATCACAATTCAACAATTTCAATTAAGAACTAACATAAATGAATATTAGGAGACAGCTTTACTCCTTAGAATTAAGTCGCAATAGAGTCCAAGAATTCCTCTGATTGAGGTTCTGGCTGATATGTAGCTTACTTTTATTATCAGACAGTACATGTCACTTGACGATATGTGTCAGAGGAAGAACAATAGTTTGTAAACATTTGAAGTCTGATTAATGTAACATGTAGCTAATTGGCGATGTATCCAATGGAGGGGGAAAGGAACTGGCCACCATACCCCATTATCTTCTGCCTAGTTCCCTCATAAGTGGTGCCTTGATATCACTTGTAAGATTCAGACCTATCTTAGGACAGTTGACTAAACAACAACAGAGTCCAACACTCTTATGTTGAACATGGAACAATCAGTCCTTAATTTTCGCTAAAAAGATAATTCATAAGGTCTTAGAGATGAGATAGGCAGGATTTGCTCACACTATGCCAAAGCGGCACACCTCGAAAGCAACGAGGACTTCCGTGAAGAAGTGCGACAGGGCGGCACCTTGCTGCGAGATAATTGGATGCCAGGTATTTCAGGTGGGCGTGAGGCTGCAGTGTACATAGCATCTGCATGAAGACACGGTACGCAAAGATGTTGTTATGCGTTGTGTCACCATATGGCGCAATATAGTAAAGTCATTAAATTTAAATCGAAGGCGTTAAAATGTGACAAGCAAATCCAGAACATACAATGATTTTCTTTTTCTCCGCTTTCCGCTATAAATATTTGTCTTCTTTTTATTTCGCTGTGTCAAGTGAGTATATTGAATTGGATTGAATTGAATTTAATTGAAAAAGAGGGTAAATGGGAGGAGAAACTTTAACGGTACGCGAAAACACGTCCTTGCAGGGAGTTGGGGCTGTAAAAAAATGAATATGTGAGCTGCAAGCTGTTGGCCACTTGTCTCACTTCGAGTTTCGCTGCTCTACTGAAGGAGCTTTAGAAAATTTTGAAGGGGGTAACCAAAAAGGGACGTAACCTATTATATACAACATAAGGGTGAGGGGAAGAGCAGCACAAAGAGCTGACTAGCAGGGTCGGAAGAAGAAACGTCTGAAGGTGTAAGTTTGCACATAGAAAGTTTCTTAGTCCTTTCGCGGTGCAAGTGGATTCCAGTAAACTCTCTCGTAAAATGAGTATATTTTTTGTCTTGTTATTTATTGTATTTATTGCAAATTTTCATTTGATGATTGTTGTTTCACTCCATATTATTTTAGCCTTACATTTTGTTATTTTTGTTCTACAATTTCTTTTCCTTCCGTCTCTGCAAATTCAGCATCTTGTTATTTCTTTGTACAGTAAAACTTTGCTAAAACGTACCCTCTATAAAAGGAAACCTGCATAAACGAAAAATAAATTTGGAAACGGAATGATTTCCTATGTAAAATAATACTTTAAAACGGAAAACTGCCTAACGCGAAAACGAAATCATTTTGGGCAACATTTAGGTAAAAAAAAAAAAAAAAAAACTGACTAAAAAGGATAATTTTAAGCGTAACTGTTGCTAAAGTCTTTCAAACCATTTTTAATTTTGCGATAGTACTGTATGAAGCATGACACTTTTTTTTGTGTGACTGTACATGGATGGAAGACTTTCGTTATTCTTTGTCAGGCGTTGGGGATGAAGCTTCTCTAACCATGCCATTATTCTGTGCTTACTGTCAAGAACCTGGGCAGGTTACTGACCTCCTGTACCGTTACTTCTTCCAACCCTCTTGCATTTTCTTTAATTTATTCTCAATTTTGTGCTAACAAGTTAATATAGTGATAAAGGACAGTGGGAGTAGAATAAAACTGTGAGTAATTGTAGTGTAGTGTCAATTTAGTTTCACATTTTAGTTTATTTATTCTGCGCTTTGTGTTAATATGCCAAGACAATGTTAAATAACAGTGCGAATGAAGTAAAACTGTGAGATTTAAATAATAAAATCCTAAATGACCAGTTCTATCATGGAAGAGTGGCTTCATTCTTTTAATGGGACAATGAAACGTCAAGGTCGTAAGATTATACTGTTTTTATACAATGCTACCTGCCATCCAAGATTGATTTGCCTAACGTGAAGTTAATCTATTTTCCATCAAACACAACTTCAGTTACATTTGTGCTTTGTATGTACAAACTGCACTTGACAAACGGGCTACTTTCCCCATTTTTGCTTTTATAGATTCTTTCTCTCTTGCATTCTCGCTTATTTTTCTTCTTTTTGTGTTCAGGGTTGTATTTAGGCCTAAGCCAATTGTGATGATCCAGAATTGCAAGTTCTGTCGTAAATGGGAGACAAATTGCTACATTACTTATTAAAAGTGCTGGTTAGTAGTTGAAAATTATGTACAATGGTAAGAAAACTATTGTAAGTACTGTATTATGAAACCAACATTTTAACAAAGACACTTTCACCAATATAATCAGAAGTGATTTTTCTAGACAATGTTCCAAATAAGAAATTGAACATGATCAGCCTCCGCTTTCGGGATCCTGTGTGGATCATCCAAAGGTAAGCGTTCACTACATCGTATCGCACTCATCGGACGAATCGCACGGATTGGAAAAAAACTATCTTTGCTGTAATTGTTATGTAAACGCGTTCACTACATCGTATCGCACGCATCGCCTCTCGGCAAATCCGTCCAAGTTTCTCGGATGAGCAACTTTTCCGATGCGTGCGATCATGGCCTTCTTTAATAAATCAATTTTAATTGGTCAACTGTTACTATTATGTTGTGCCATGTTCAGTGTCGCGCCAAAATGGCAGACAGAAAACTTATTTCGCTTGAAGAAAATTGAGAAGAATTATATAATTTGAGTCGTTTCCATTACAGTAATCAAGTCATTTCTTACATATATATTATGTAACCAATATTTCTTCCGTTTCTTCCTCTTCAATTAAGACGCATGAAGCAATTACAAATTCTTATTCGCTAACAGTAATAATTAATAGACCTAACCTCAACTCCTGTGTTTTCAGCAATGTCAATATCGTAACGACGTCATGTTTTAAACAGCTGATAGGGGAATCCGATGAGGCGATGAGATGGAGCCGTTACAGTGAACGCACTGCACTTAAAATATCCGTTGCGTGCGATTCGTACGAGGAGTGCGATACTATGTAGTGAACGCTTACCTCAAGGCAACTATTTGGAGGTAGTAGCAGTAAAAAAAACTTACATATTCACGTATGTGGATTTTACAGCATAGCCTATGTAATATGAACTGCTATAAAGGACACTATAATTGGTATTATATGCCGGCCAGTGTTCACAAAATATTAATACTTGGTGCTAGAATTATTCTGTCGGCTATAGTATCAATAGGACAGATACCTGAAAAAGTCCACAACAAAGACTGTAGAAGATATAGTGTGGTACATATACGGAAATTTTCAAGGAAGCAAACAATGGAAGACATCTTAAAAACTTCTGACTTTATTCGAGAGGGATACAAATCTCTTTCATAATTCCAACAAGTGTATTCATTTAAAAGTTTTTATGTTCAAACATTTTTTTAAACAGTCCACACCCATATGTGCAACACATGTTTAGGCCTATTCATTTTAATTTCCGTCCAAAAATCAAATAGAGAGTAATTATTTATTGGCGAAATGTTTCAACATCCGGACACCACTTTACCTGTCTTAGCCATTGTTCAGTTATCCGACGGTTTCTCACCAAAGAAACCAAATTTCGATCGTTTGCAGATCCTGGGACTTGTAATGAGGTAATGACAAAGCGCCTGTGAAGCAAGTTCTTCGATTACATCCCTTTTTTCTGTCATTCTTATCATCTGTGAACCGCTTATCGATCCTATGAGACCTAAAACTTCAAATACCTCTACAATATGGTTAGAAGTGCTTAGTGTACAATAATACTGTAATGCAAATACGAGTAACAGAACATACTTATAGAGCGAAAAGCTTTCGGATTACAACGTAAGTATATTTCACCACTTGAAGGAAGAAAGTTAACAGTGGTCAGGGACAAATAGTTTGCTGTGCGCCATCCAGTGAGAAGGGCAGACGACTGCGCCAGTTAGTCACGTCGGCGTGTCTGGTTGCAGATGTAATTCCACGTTAGGAGCAGAAAGCAGCGGATCCTGTTATTACACAGCATCCTGCTACGCCAGATTCCACCGCCAGATGGGTTAATCTTCACTGCCTTGTCATCGCTGACCTCTGACCCGGTAGTTCGTGAAATAATTCCACTATCTTGAGTCTGAATCAAGTAAACCTGTCCTTTCACCGTCCTCCCAATGCAGTGACCGCCCGTCTGTCAAGTGCAGTTTGCACATACAACAGTGTAATTTGTCTGCGATACAAGTTGAATCTTTATGTAAGGAAGATATCACAAATAAAGTAACAAAACATATGCAAAGATTTTATTTAAGTTCTAGTTGGCATTAATAACAGATTTAAAAATATGTAAAATATAAACATACATAAGTGTTCTACCCATGCATGCATATGTTGGGTATTAATAACAACAAATTGTATTGATGAGGGTTAATATAATGCTAGTGTTAAGATTGTATATGACTTGTTCTGGTGAAAATATAAAGAATTAATTTAAAAAATGGTTAAATACTGTGAGGTACATGAAAAAGTAGTATGTAAGGTAGTGGCAAAAAAAAAAAAAAACCGGACCGACCCTTGTAGCTGATTTAAGAGCCTTCTTCACTCCAGAGCACGATAGACTGGTAACTAGGACTCTTGTGGTTCGAATCCTGCCTGGGAAAGAAACTTTTTTTGTTCCTTATACAAATTTATTCCCAATACTTTTCGATTGGAGCGATATTGTACTACTTAATTAACTTATTATTCCCAGAACATGAATTTTACCAGCAATCGAAAAGCATTGGGAATAAATTTGAATAAGGAACAAAAAAAAGTTTTCTTTCCAGGCAGGATTCGAACCTCGAAAGTCTTAGTTACCAGTCTATCGTGCTCTGGAGTGAACAAGGCTCTGAAATCAGCTACAAGGGTCGGTCCGGTATTTTTTGTCACTACTGTACTTCAAATGGAGGTTTTATAAAAAGAGCGCAAGAGAAAAGGCTATATGATTGACCCAACAGTGGGATTCGAAACATCCGTAAACCAATATAAAGGATTTTGATGTAGACAAGAAACAACATTACCAACCTTGCTGCGCCTACATGGTAGAAAAATACGTCATTCAATCCTGGGAAGTAATCGGAATTCTTTCTGGTGCTTGTGAACGATTTCCAACTCTGCTGTCTCACTGTTCAGAAGATTTGGACTTAAAACATCAATCGCTTACAGGAGATGGCCTCACAAGTTCTTAAAGAGTCCTTGGAAAATTTTCAGAATCATTCGTACAATGCTAATGTAATTCGCTCTTTTAATAAAAGCTAAGTATAACATGATGTTAACCGTCCAATGTGTTTCTTATAAACCAGACTATGTTTTGCAATTATTTATACATATAATTATAATATTTACTCAAATATCATTTTTAAATCTGTTTGAGTAGTCTTTAATTTACAACTAGGCCGAATCTGGAATGGGCAGCTTCTCGTTTGGGATTTTCTTTCCAAAAACAAAATAAATTTGATTAGTAATTCTTCCCTACAAAATTATTTTGAAATTTTGTACACTTCTTAATAATCCATTTGATATAATACAACGTTGTGACAAAACTAACACAGACATACAGTACTTGCAATATTATCTGAATCGAATATAGCACTTATTCTGATTGGTAATGTAAATTTATTATACTAGTTGAAAGGTCAAGTACTGGAAATGAACTTACCATTTTAGATTGATTTCTTTTTTTAATTTAATATAAGTTATTAATTTATTTTAGATTGTAGTTTAGGATACACTTATTTTTGTCACATAGAACTAGCCCGCAGGTAACTGAATAAAGAGCATAATTAACGAAATTACCGTCCATGATAGGATAATGAATTTGGTTTTTGCAAATGAAGGGTACACGGTAAATACGAACAATGTCACATTTCCATTAAGGGTGAGAGAGAGAGATCTATTTCAGTATATTGCTGCAAAATTTATTGATGTTTCTACTTGAAATGAAAGAAATGATGAGTGTATTCGTGGTTTTAATTCTCCTTTACCAATTTTGGTAAAAATAACATTAAAGTTTGTCGTAATACACTGAATTAAATAATGACATCACCCTTAATAGCATTGTGACATTATTCGTTTTTCCCGTGTACCCTTCAAATATGTTCAATGTTAACTACTCTGGGTATTATGTATTTGTAACGTAATTTAATAATTTTATTTTGACAGAGACAATACATTGTTAAAGTTAGAAACGTGTTATATTTCCAAAGTAAAAAATCTTACCCTAATCTTAGGCAAATTTTTCATTATTTTCCATTTCCCTTCTCCTTTTAGGAGAGTGAAATTTACCTTCACTTAGAGCCAGTACCTCTTAGACATATATGACTCTCTGATTCATTATTCCGAAGACAAATGAGGCCTAGACAAATTGATAACAATATTATTTAAAGTTAATTTGTAATTCCTAAATAACTTCAATTTCAACACCAGAAAGTCTTAAAGCCATATCTTATTGAAAAAAAGAAGAAAGAAAAAGCAGAATTAAACAGTGCGCGTAATAAGCTAAGGTTTAGCCTTAGCGTTGTGTGAGACGAGATTAAAATTCAAGATCATGTGTGAAACTCATGATCTTGAATTTTAATCTCGTCTACAGTCTGAATGATGACTATTTGTACCTACACAGCGTTCAGCTCTGCCCCCGACCGGGAACTTGCGCATTGAGATATGCTTGTATGATCGGCATAGATTGCGTCATTATTGATATTTCCGCATATTTGTTCATATACTTTGGTTAATTATAGCGTGCACTCAAAAATTTTTCTTTTCATAATGAGTACTAACCTGTGTTGTAGTTGTTGAAAGTGGTGTCTGTCTGCATTCACACATTCCCGAAATATTTTGATCCAAGCAACTGATATAATAAATCCAACAGAATATGCGACCTCTCTGCTTATACTGGGTGAACAGTATAGAGCAGAACAGGTTTCACGGCTCTTAGCCAGCCGGCCGGCTTGCTATGCGCGCGGAGGTGGTTGACAGGAAGTCCGCAATAAATATACACTACGGTTTGTCGCGTAAGTTATTTCTAAAAAAGAAACAAACAAACACTTAAAAATAAAAGTACTCACATTATCAAGCCGGTAAATATATACTACGGTTTGTCGCGTAAGTTATTTCTAACAAAGAAAGAAAAAATAAATACTAAGAGCCGTAAAACCTATTCTGCTGTATACTGTTCACCTGTATGTCCTGCATCCATTTCCAAACTTTTGTCATATTCAAGTTCCAGGACACGGTGGAATGTCCAAAATTCCATTTATAGACTTTTGTACTCAGAATATACAAATTTATTATAAGCCTATATACTCAACGTTTCTAAACCAATATTTCACTTTAAAAAACAATTGAAGACATCCCCGGAAGTAGGACGTAACATCTAATTAATGAAATATGTGACTCAGGTGGAAAAAAATAATTTTGAGGCATTAATCTATAACAACGAAATAAGTCCCTGAAATTATTTTATTTTCTCCTGAAATGTGGATTACAATTTGTTGGTTACGCCTTTATTCCGGGAAGGTCTTCAATTTCTTTGAGCATTTACGGACTTGTTAAGCATCTGGTAAAACCATAAGTACTCAAACTGTAGTATTAATAAATTTACACTTCCCTGAGAAAGTGTGAGTATAGATGAAATATATTATCAGTAAAGGTATGAATTTATGCTACAATATAAGGATATTAGGCTAGTTGTGCTTAGACTGTCGTTACGTCATGAATTACGTGAAGCCTGAGGTATGGCCAGGTTACAACTGAAATGCGTTTTGTAACGCAGCAATTGAATGGTGATATGTTTCTAGTGTGTACAACGAACACTCTATGCATACCTAACCTTGTAGTCTGTGACGGTAAATTCCTATCTTTAATTATCAGTTATATGAGATTATGCTCAGATATTTTTACCACAGTTCACAAAGATCTGAGCTCAGATGTGAGAAATTGTGAAGCATATGCAGCTGTATAATGAAGTTTGTGTCAGTGAATATTCTATACTCTCTAGAAAAGGAAACAAATAATAATAATGTGAACCCGTGAATTTTAGGGCTTTTAGAAGTATCCAACATATGTACAGCGATCAAACCAATATTTGTCCAAACCATAGACAACAGAAACAGAAGAAAGGCTCTTCCAAAGAGAAATGAGGAGACATACGGGAAAAATGGGTACAAATAATATATCTAATGAAATCCTAATGAATCTAATATACCCAAACTGAATGTAATCCACCCTAATAAAACAATATAGTCAAATGCAATAAAAACTTCGCATCGATTTCACACAGAATTAATGAGACATTGATAAAAGGATAATCATCAATTACCAATTACAGTGTACTGCATGCAATATTTGGCATTCTTATTTCCTCCGACTCAATAGTCCTTCAAATTCTGATTTTGAATGACTTGTTTTCGGCTTAGAACTAAGTATAAAAGAAAAACAAGGAGCATTTTAATGTTGGTATATGCAGTATAGATGGTCTGATGGAAGATAATTCTGAGAAGTCCGCTTATGAGATATTTATTACTTGTTAAGAGAAGAACAAGAAAGGTGAACATAAATAGGCCTAAATCATATTCCAAATTTCTTAGTAATAATTCACACTAGTTAAAACTCAAAATTCTCTGAACTGCTTCATATTAATAAAGTTTTATAGTCTATATAACATGTTAGTAAATTCACTGATGTAAACTACTTAACTGGTTACTGTATATCATCCTCTGACGAATCTTATCATTCCACGTCTCCTTACTCATAGTTAGTCAAAATTTACTTTGTGTACCTACTGTCATTCTTTTGTGTCATCTACATTATTTTATTTCTCTTGCGGCTTATAATGGGTGAATCATTCATCTTGCGGACTGGAAGTTATACAAACCATGCAGGCATGCGTCGTAACGATTTCGGTCGAATTGGCTGCTATGTAGTGGCACGACTCGTGTTCCACTAGCATAGCTGTGTGTGCGCTGGGCTTTAGCGGTGAACGTCTGACGTCCAAATACTGGCACATGAAGGTAATTTTTATGTAGAGTTAATGTAAAGGAAATCTATCCTTTGAAGAGATGGAAAAATTCAAATGTCTTGGAGCAACAGTAAAACATATAAATGACATTCCGGAGAAAATTAAACACAGAATAAATATGGGAAATACCTGTTATTATTCGGCTAAGAAGCTTTCGTTATCCAGTCTGCTCTCAAAAAATCCGAAAGTTACCATTTATAAAACAGTTATATTACCGGTTCTGTATGGTTGTGAAACTTGGACTCTCACTTTGAGAGAGGAACAGAGGTTAAGGGTGTTTGAGAATAAGGTGATTAGAAAAATATTTGGTACTAAGAGGGATGAAGTTACAGGAACATGGTGAAAGGTAGCTTACACAACGCAGAACTGCACGCATTTTGTTCTTCACCTTACATAATTAGGAACATTAAATCCAGACGTTTGAGATGAGCAGGGCATATAGCACGTATGGGCGAATCCAGAAATATATACTGTAGAGAGTGTTAGTTGGGAGGCCGGAGGGAATAAGACCTTTGGGGAGACCGAGACGTAGATGGGGGATAATATAAAAATGAATTTGAGGGAGATGGAATATGATTGTAAAGACTGGATAAATCTTGCTCAGAATAGGGACCGATGGCGGGCTTATGTGAGGATGGCAATGAACCTCCGGGTTCAAAAAAGCCATAAGTATGTAAGTAATGTAACAGAAACTGATAGTTTGGTATGGAAGAGAGAAATAATAGTGTTTCTATGATACGGTACTTGGTTTTGTAAAATGCTTAATTGTGCAAATTTCAATTAAATAACAAATTGCTATTTGAATCTTCTTTATTGAACATAACAAATAAAAGCGAATAACATTACATTAATTTGAAATGAAAAACATAAGGTAATGAATGATTTTTCCTTTTTGTAGATATTTTTAAATAGAAAAGAAAAACAAAGAGTTCTAGAGCAGTATACAAATGCAGCATGTAGGCTTACACACTACTGTACACTTTAATATACAATCTCATTTCACTTGCAGAAAATCCTTATTTTGATCATTTATTTAAATCGGTCATTTATGACTCTTTGTGACCTGCTATGGTTATCTAGCGCCTGAGTGAGATGAAGGTGATAATGCCGGCTAAATGAACCCAGGGTCCAGCGCCCAGTTACCCTGCATTTGCTCTTAAGGGTTGAAGCAAAATTCCAGAAAACCTCAATCAGGTAACTTGTCCCAAACAGGATTTGAACCAGTTTCACGGTCAGGCATACTAATTGTTACTCCACAGCGGTGGGTCATTTTGACTGCTGTGAACCACTCTGGTAAATGCGGTGGTTCACTTGTGAGCACCTACATTTCGCATCGTCTGTAAAATTCAGATTTGCCTAGTTACCAATCCGCAGTACGAAAAAATTCACCCAGTATAACTATTTAGTACTTGGTACTGGCCATGGCGTACATAATGATTACTTTGAAGAGTTTTAATTGTACGTGGAATCAATGTTCATGAGTTCCAATCCCGTCTCTAGTATGAGTACTTGTTTTTTTTTTCTTCAATATGATGTCCTGGCTTCTCTCAGACGAGTCCAGTATAGTGCTGACACAATGTAGAGGGAGTCCTGTCGAGTTTTACATATCATCATCATCATCATCATCATCTGGCACTACAACCCTGGGTGGGTTTTGGCCGCTCGTACAATAGACCTCCATTCCGTCCCCTCTTCGGTCTTCTTTCTCCAACCCCTCACTCCCATTATTATTTCTAGGTCCCTGATGACCCCATCCAGACATCTCTTCTTAGATCTTCCTTTCCTTCTTCTGTCGTGGACTTTCCCTTGTAATATTCTTTCAGAAATTCTGTTTTCGTCCATCCTCTGTATGTGTCCCAGCCATCTCAACCTCTGGGATTTTATAAATTTAACAATATCTTGTTCTGCAATCAGTTGGTTGATTTTTTCATTATAACGTATCCGCCATTCGTTGTTTTCATATACTGGTCCGTATATTCTTCTTAGAATTTTTCTCTCGAAACACCGTAGGGGATCTTCTACTTTAGTTAGTGTCCATGTCTCAGATCCATATGTTATTACCAGGCTTCGGTCTTGGGCACAGAAACGCATGAAGTTCAGAACGCACGGACGATAGTGTTCTGTTCGTCGAGTGGAGTGGGAGATGGAGCGCGGCGTTACTTCGTGTCTCAACATGTACACAGTCCGTCACAGTACGGCACAAAATATAGTCCAGTCTGTACAGATGCAGTATATACAGTACATTCCTAGTGTAGACAATAAATGTCTACCATTAAAGTATTAACGTGAGTTGTAACATTCAGGTGTCCCTACGCCGAAGCCTGTTACACGTACCTCAGCCAAGCAGCAATAGGCCTGCACACAACGGTAATGTACATTACGGACCCACCTGTGCTGTTGCAGTCGGGTGACTGCACACGGGTCATGACGTCATTTATACTCCATGTACTCTAAACCTCATACTGGTTACTCTGTGTCCCTAGGCCGAAGCCTGGTTATTACCGGTGGAACTAAAGTGTGGTATATGTTTAGTTTGGTTGTTCTCGTAATTAGCCGACTACTAAGAAATTTAACATTCGCAAAGTATGCTCTGTTACCTACCAGTATTCTGTCCTTAATAGTTAGTTTTACATCTAGTGTAATTAAAAAAGTCGTAGATGATAAGATATCGTTTTATTTTATACTTTACGAGCTGCATTTGAACTAGAACCTAAAGGACTTATGAATCCAAGGATTATAAGATTGAAAACAACGACGGAAATGATTACAAGATTTTAATTGCAGTTGTTCCTATTATTTCTTCAAATCACATTTCACTAAATCATCACTAGTAACGGTAATGCAAATTATAACTGCAGATATTGTAAAACTACATGACAATATCCTCACGAATATCGAAACTGTCTGATCATGTCGTCAGAAATCAAGGCAACCGACTGAAAAAATACAAACAAAACACGAGACAAAGGTCATGACAAGTTTTATTTGTATAGGCTTTATTAAATTATCGTTCACCATAATAATATCTTATTGGTTATTTAACGACGCTGTATAAATCCGGCGATTTCCTACAGTCGATGAAATTGATGATAGCAAAATGGTATTTTGGCGAAATGAGTATGAGCGTTCGCCAAATGATTGAACTGAATTTAATTTAATGGAGGGGGGCACTGTGGTCCAGCACTGCGAACTTATTCAGATCTATTGCGCTAGCCCTCTGGTGACGCATTCCCAAACCCGCACCGATCGACCACATTAAGGTTCGCTGGTTCAGTTTTCGTCCCTAGGCCAGCCTTCTCTATTCGTCGCCGGCTGGCATTCGGGAAACGTCACAGAATGATAATGAAATGGTGACGGAATGATGTAAATACCTAATTTGGGGAAAAACGGGATAAACCCCAACTGCGACCTTGTCCGCCACAAGTGTCACTCCACCAAATAATTACTTCATGTTGTATTACTCTTGTAGTTGAGATAAGAGAGAAGCTATCCAAGTATGCAACCCAAGCGGGATTAGAACACACGTACGAGCGTAACCTCGGAGCAGAGTCATGCTCGGTAGTCTCCAAGTAAGATTATTACTTCCTCGAAATGTAAGTTCATGAATTTGATCAGAAACGAGTATTTCGCTGGATTAAAGCTTGGAAAGTTTGGTGAAAATCTACTTATGAATTTCGGGGATAGGGAGCATTACTCTGTAATGTTTATTCCGTTCACCAAGTGACTGAATCGCATTCTCCAGTCCGTATCATTATGGTAAACGAAGCGTACCGAAAAGTAAAACAACCCAACCCCGCAGTCCTTAATCCTCTGTCACGATTCACGTCAAGACATTAGTTTAAATTGATCCACTTTGAATAACTCCAACGTATTGTTATACAAGAGAGTAAATAAATCACTTTTATTACGCAAATAGACAACAGAGCTTCAATTCGCCCAGCTGCAGCTACGTTGTAACTGCTGCTCATCTAATGGGAAGGAGTTATATTCTGACAAGCGATCTTACAATTTGTAATGAGATATAACATTGAGATCTACATCATCATAGGACATAACGTGTAGATTCCAGAACACAGATACTGTAGACATATAGGGGAGTGTTGGGTAGTATCGGACATCGGGTAATATCGGACAGTGCGTTTCTTTCATCTACCACCAGATTGTAGTACCTGAATGACATGGTTACGTTTCTGTATGCGACATCACAGAAACGTAACCATGTCATTCAGGTACTATGATCTGGTGGTAGATGAAAGAAACTCACTGTCCGATATTACCCGATTTCCGATACTACCCAACTCTCCCCTACTCTAGTAGCATTGCAAAAATTTCTGCTAAGGTTCATAATTAAATAACAGCAGCCAATAGCAGCAGTGGAATAGTGGACAGCGTGCGATACCCCTAACAGTAAAGCTTCAGATCTTAATCTCAATCATTTCACTGTCTATATCTTCCTCTCTTTAATCTTTGCCACAAATTTCATTTCATATTGTTAAATAATTTTATATTATAATGAACAAATCCTTCTCTGTTCTTCAAGTATGTACAGGAACATAACTGTAAATATGTTAAAAAGTGATAGATAAAATGAATACCAACTGGAAGTTCCTGGCTGACTTTTCCTCACAGCTAGGATTTGTCCAGTATTGAGCTATATTTATGAAGCTAACATGTTTTTCGGATGAATACAATATTTAAGCACCTAAAAGATTAGGTTACAAACAGAAATAGCAGTGCTTTTGCCTAGTAATGAATAGCTAATTCTGAGTTCGTCTACCTATTCAAATACATCACAAAACGATTACTTTTGTTTCTATGTTATTTTTAATCGAGTCTTTTGTAATATTTTAAGAAGCGTTATTTATGTTAAATCTTGTTTCTTGTTTCCCAGTATTGTAGTAGGTCTATATTGCGATACTAGGTTGGTAAGTGCCCTATATCAGAGACGAAAGAACGTTTCAAAAAACGATGCTCTTGCGTCTAATTAATTTCCGGGACTCTGTTATGCACTTAACGCCCGCGTATTGCATATTATTTTTTTGCACAATCATAAATAATTATAGTCGTCCTGAGTGGCGCAGTTAGTATAGCGTTGGCCTTCTGAGCCCGAGGTTGCGGGTTCGATCCCGACCCAGGTGGATAGCATTTAAATGTGCTCATATGCGACAGGTTCATGTCACTAGATTTAGTGGCATGTGAAAGAACTCCTGCGGGACAAAATTCCGGCACACCGGCGACGCTGATATAACCTCGGCAGTTGCGAGTGTTGTTGAATAAATCATAATTTTAATTTAAATAATTATATTTATTTTATTTATTGTGTATTTTAGTTATGTATTAATTCTGAACTGAACGTTTGTCATTTTGTTAATGAGAATGTTTAATTTTCTAGGTGACCGTGTTTTTATTTTCTTTTATTTTATTTCTTGGATACGACTATCTTTTATGTGTATGCATTGTTCAAATAAATAAAAATCAAATGAAATATATATATATATATATATATATATATATATATATTACCAAAGCTATCAGGTTGTCTTTTCGACATTTCTGGTCTTCTCTCCTGGCATTACCTTAGTTGTAACCCACTTCTGAGGTTGGAGCGCCTGGAAGGCGGAATTACATTACCCAGGTGATGTGATATTATGATTATGGTTATGTGGAGTCAGGAGAGGTCTTAAATCTAAACTTAACCTAAATTCCCTTTAATGAAAAATTTCTGTGCTCTAACCGGGAATCGAACCCGGGACCTCCATGAACTATAGCCAGAAGATCTGACCACTAGACCACGAGGCTGATCGCTATTGAAATATACCAAAATTGAATTGTAGGAAAATTTTGTGTGAAAGTTTTAAATTGGAAACATACTATTTTAATGTTAATAAATAAAGTTACAGCTCGTTTTGTCAGAGTTCTTGTTCTTTTTTAATTTACAAGTGACTATGTCAAGTTTGTTGAGAAGTTACTTACAGCACTGTTACTTCTAGCGATTCCGTAGTAACCATTGAACGTGTTGTATCTTCAAGTTACACGGCATGCAACAATGATGGTAAGTATGCAAAAAGAGCATGATTGTGCAAAACAGTATACTGCGATACAAGTGTGGGAAGTGCATTATAAGAGATGAGAGGAAAAGTTTCAATTTCCGAGATTCTAATATGCATTTCACACGCATGTATTGCATACTATTTTTTAGACGATCGTTAATTTAAATAAATAAATAAATATATAAATTAACAATCATTTAATATTAATTGCCAATTATCTTGGACTACAGGATCCGAAATCTTATACAGGACATGCATTCAGAAGAACGTTGGCAACCTTGCTAGTGAACACGGGAGCAGATACCCTTCCACTGAAAAGACATGGAGAGTAGGAAGTCTACTACGATAGCTGAAGGCTACGTGGAAAATTTCCTAAGACTAAAATAGAGTTTGCAAACAAGCATTTGCACAACAGCAACAGGAATGAGTTACGTCTAACTTTTGAAGAGACTGCAGGGCCATCGTCATCAGGTGTCAGTGTAAAGAAAATTCATAGCAGCTGCCCTGTGGTCGTCAATAATAATTAACAGCAATGAGTCAGTTTCCACGGAAGAGTTTACAGGGCCATGAATTTCCGGCAATAATTAAAAAAAAAAGAAATGATAGTAGTGTTCCTATTGTATTTAACAATTGCAATGAATGTACAATTTCTTTCAAATATAATAAATAAAGTTGTTGATATGTATGATTTTACTTCCCGCACATTGTTGGTACATTGACAAGGATTGGAGTGGGACTTTTAAGTTCCGTGACGTGGCAACATTAACGGTAAATAACAAAAAGCGCACGATCGTCAAAAAAATATTTTGTGCGAGATCGTGCGTATTTGCTTGGTTTCCGCACAAAACCAAACCGCGGAAAGTCTAAAATTCCACATTCAGTATTCCCAACCTAACACACATAACAATTTCCCTGTTCTTACCGCTTAAGTAACATATTGATTTTACTGCTTTAGGCTTTTAACATATTATTTTTAGAGACGTTCAATATAGTAATAATTATAAATTGGAAACTTATCACTGCAATTTCACCTAAATTGCACCGTTAATTATTGTTTTTAAATATTTGCAAAAATTAAGTAAACTCTACAACTCCACTAAAGTTACTGCATTCGTGATGCAAGTAACATTAAGGAAGCCGTGAAAAAATCAACAAGATTCCAGACTTATCAAGACAGACGTATATCACGTCCTGCTGGAGTATAGTAAACGCAGAAAACATTTTAAAGCAACAATGTTGAAGATAGATATTTTTGTTTTACAAATTTGCCGTCATTGAACAGAAACCAAGATGGAGATTTCATTGCAACTAATTAGAAATTCCTCTTTCAGGTATGTAATAAACGATCTTCGCACAAAATAATGTACGATACACGAGCGGTATGTTTTCTTTCGATTCTCGGAAATTAAAAAGCTCAACTACGTTTCGCTTTTTCAAACTTTTCCTCCAACATGAAAACTTCAACATACCGCTCTTGTAACGCATATTACTATTGCATGTTTAATGGCCGTTATATTTTTTTATCTACGACTTTTATTTATACTAGAATTTAAACATATGTTCACACAGTCATAAGAAGAAAAGGAAGGAAAAGTAATAGATGCAGGTCTTGAATCAAGCATAAAAATGTAGGCAATAGGAGATGAAAGAATAATGGATCTTTATAAGATTCGATGAAATGAATAACTAAAAATTTGTTCAATCTTAGAAAATATTGTATCAATAGTACCTGAAGAAACTTCAAACGAATATATTTAACGGAGCAAGGGAAGAAATTGGGAACATGACAAGAACAATAATTTCGATACCAAATAATAAAACATTGTAATTCACATATGAAATAAAGTAATCAGCAAAATAATAGTTATTTATGGTACTTATAAGATAAGTGTACATTTATTGCAAGAATGGAAAGATTTAAGCACGAGGCGTCAGGCGATGCTTAAATTACATGAGCGCAATAAATATCACGCTCACAAGTAACATACGTAATTTTATCCATGTCCATAACAAAAAATTCTGTTTTATAAAAGAAAATATGTTGAAAATAAATAAAAAATAATCAAATATGGCATGGATTTTAGAATCGATACGCGTACTACGTAGCTTATGATGTAGGAGGCCATGAATAGTGAAGAATGGTATCTAAGGCGTTGGATAAATAACAAATTATTGTTGTTTTCAAATGTCAGGCGTTTGACAAAGTCATTTGGCTTATTGCGCTCCACCATTTTTCAAATATATTGTCATGGTCAGCCACTGAAGCACAGATTTTGAGGTGTTCCGAATCCATTTCTTGTTTTGAATTCCACAAAGGGCAGTTAGGGGATTGATATATTTCAATTCTATGCAGGTGTTTGGCCAAACAGCCATGGCCTGTTGCCAATCTAATTTGTTCCGTGGAAAAATGAATGATTCCAGTGTTGAAAGTTTGTCAGGAGAAATTCGAGGGGCAGCTCGATGTGCTACGCTAATGGTGTAGTGGAAGAAGTGATAATAAAATCTGTGAAGAAGTAGTTTTAGCATACATTTCAGATAAGTCAGAAGTATTAAAATCATCAAGCCTTTGGTCGAAGTATTCCATGCTGAAATGTACACTATCAGTGAACTGTGAGATAAAGTTTATTTCACTAGTGGAATAAAGTAATGTTGAATAAAAGTCTACTTTACAAACGCAGAAGTACTTAGTAAACGCATGTTTTTTGTTATGGTCATGGAAAAAAGGAAACAATTGTCTAAAATAAAAAATTCTTTGAGCTGACAAAGGGATCATGAATATAAAGAAATAAGATATCAAATGGATTATAAAATGAGACCAACAAGGCAACAATTTTGGGAAGATAAAACCAAAGGTAAGAAAAGAGGCATTTATGAACAACCAAAGTATAGAAACGATAATAAATGCAGCCATTCCCGACAAACTGGGAATTTCAATGAAAAAGTATTTTTCAGGTTTATTATTTGTTTATTATTAGTGTAAGACAAAGATGTGGCTCTAAATTTAAATACTTTAATGGTTTAATTTGAAAGGAAATTTTTTACAAGTTTTATGGGCAATGAATCTAAGTGGTCGTGATTGAGTAATAGGTACTGTTTCGTTTCCCTGGAGTTTGCAGCACTTATATTAACAGCTGATCTCTCTATGAGTATGTTTTCCAAGGAGCAATTGTTGAAGAAATATTTTGGGAATCTGCACTGTTAATTCCAGAGCTCCAGGATCAAGGAACTTCTTACTCTGTACTATTATTATTTCTGCCACTTATTTTTAGTAGTTTGGGTTAATAACAATTAATCTTACAGCTCAAGTGAGTATTTTGACTTAGAAATGAGCACAGTTGTTTTGAAACTGGAAAAATGAAGGACATTAACTCATCTGTAACATTCGTGACAAAATGTGTGTAACATCCCTGACATATAAGAAACAGGTACAAAATATTTACCGATTATATTTTTGTGAACTAATTGGATGCCATTAGACTTGCATTGCTTTTACATGAACACTATGAGGATAATATCTTTTTTCTTGAGGCAGATATCTTAGTTTTACGCTTTTTTGTTAATAAGGGATGAATGTTTCAATGTTGCGAAATGTTTAAAATATGTAGAAAATTTCTTCATCTTCTTGCAACATGGAGACAAATTTAGTTCCAAAACATTCTACGCACAACAGAACGGTTATTCAAATATATAATATTAAATTATAGGCCGGAGTTAATACGTATAAATGTTGCATGATGTAAAACAAAATTATCTCCAATTCTCTTTGTTTGCTTCGGAACGGCCTGAAGGCATAATAACTTCACGCGTCGTAGAAAACCCTGTTATCTGATTAAAAATTATGTTCCGGAAGTAACAGCCGAGCATCTATTCGTAGATTGGATCGCTGTAATGTATTGTAAAGGACATAGCTCACTTCTGAACAAAAATTTTCTCCGCACGCTCCGTGAAACATGTTTTATAAAGATATCAAACTTAAGTTGTATTGGATGAAGTTAAAAACCGGTTAACATTTCCTCTGCTACCAGGTGCTTCGTGTTAACTAATCAGAGATGATGCGTACGCAAGAAATTCGCTTGGAATTAATGGCAAACACGAAAAATAATAATGAGCAAACGCCAGGTTGTCTACACGTAATGAGAAATTTGATTAATACGAGTACATAATTGGTATTTAGTAATTTATCTAATCTGAAGAAAAAAGTGTTTATTTTTGGTGTTATACGACATCAGAAGAAGAGGCAAACACAAACTATAGGTATACAAATAATCTATTATGGCAACAGTACACCACACTCATTTGAATAAGCGAGCCACAGTAATACACCAGGCAATAAAAACACATTCTGGAAGAGTTTGCTGCAAACAGTGTGTTTAATGACAGCTAGGTGTCTGTATTTGTCCCAAGCCCACCATATAAAACAATTTTCATATAGAGGTGCAAGAGATTCTTTTCTACAATCTATAATTGCTGGGCCTGAGAAATATATGCTGTTATACTTCCAGTGCACTTCGTGCGCCTCTGATTGAGTATGTCTCAGAGTTGGGGTGAGTTAACGCAGTGTCTTTCGTTCGTTTGAACTCATGCTTATCATCACGGTAAGTTAGTCCTCAGCATTGGGTGGTTGAAAGCCACTCCTTTGACTTCGAAACATAACTATCTGCTAGAGAAAAATTTAAAGACATCATTTTATTTGTTAAAGAAAAATTGCACAATTTTAAAGACATTTTACTTTCTTTCTGTAGAAAATACACGTAATATAACATTGACAAGTATAAGCTTTTTTATTTCACTATGATGAAATGACGGTGTATTGCGTTCTTATCTTACATAATTTTTCATTTCATATATTGTTGCAGTGAATAACAAAACATATTTTCAAATTTTTAAAGAAGAATGTTTATCTGTTGTTAGAAAACACAGCTTTACATCTAGAAAAACTTCGTTCCACTTCTGCAGAAACAATAAGGACATATTTGAAATATTTTACATAAGCATTATCAATCACAAAATCTGTATCATTATTAATAAATTTCCTCGTTTGAAATTAAGTCAGAAATTTTACATAGAGCTAAATATTCATAATGTTTATCCTTTCTTTAATTTAATTGCTACGTTTTTTCCTATTTCGTGTTCTAACTATTCACTTTCATCACAATATCACTGACTACATGTTATTTTCTGCCTGTAGAAAATTCACCTAATGTAACATTGACAAATATCAGCCTTTTTATTTCACTATGTTAATATGATAGTGTATTACGTTCTTATTTTACATAATTTTTCACTCATATATTGTTGCAGTGAATAAGAAACCACATTTTCAAATTTTCAAAGAAGAATGATTGCCTGCTGTTAGAAAACACAGCCTTATATCTAGAGAAATTTCGTTCCACTTCTGCAGAAACAATGGAGACATATTTGAAATATTTACACAAACATTATTTATTCAAAATCTGTATCATTATTACAAATTTACTCATTTGAAATTAAGTCACAAATTTCGTCCTCGGCATCTTGCTATTATTCTTCTTTACAGAATATTGAATGTTGCCTGTTACGAATAGCAGTATTCGGCCGTAATGTAACCGACCAACTAAAGTTCACTGCTGAACGAAACACACTGCAATCCCCCACCCCAACACAATTACGTATTGGTAACTAAACTCAGAAGCGCATGAAGCGCAATGTAACAGCATACAATTCTTAGCCCTAATCATAACCATAAACACCAACACCACCACCACCACCACCACCACCACCACCACCACCACCCTATCTCTTTCTCCTTTTTCTAGTTATCCATCACTTCACGCAATCTAAAATAACCAAGTAGCACTAAAGATTATGAACTCAACGACGTATGTGACCTCTCTAAAAATATTAAATCAACAATACAAGGGATTCTAAAAAAATTCTATAGGTTTACTGGTTTAATCTCTTTAAAATTTTCAGGAATCTGAATACCTACAGAAAACTGCAGCAGGAGTAAAAGTGAGGTTATTAAGTATTAATAATAATTAGAATTT
The DNA here is from genome assembly GCF_040183065.1 of Periplaneta americana. Classification (NCBI taxonomy): domain Eukaryota; kingdom Metazoa; phylum Arthropoda; class Insecta; order Blattodea; family Blattidae; genus Periplaneta; species Periplaneta americana. Next base: position 92,647,395 of record NC_091118.1, on the reverse strand, counting down.
TTTTTTTCCACATAGCGTACTTTGATAGTATCAGTAATATTCATGATTTTTTAAAGTTTTATTTTTAGACAACAATGTTCCTTTAGATATATGTCACCATAATCACGCTCACTCATATTTATTAAAAAATAAACTGATACGAATAGAATTCAAGCCTGTAATGAGAAATGTAGCCTATTTCACGGCTAGTAGGAAGTTAATTAAGATTTTCTTTCAGCGTCCTGAATCTCGAACTTGCAGGAAGACTTGATTCAATAGTAGAGATAGAAGTTTCCTTTCATCCAAAGCATGAACTTCGTTACTATCTATATCGTCAGTGTGTTCAAAATTCACATAAGGTGAATGTTTTTATTATTACAGTGTAACTTGGAACGTTCGTACACTCTTATTGGAGCAGACTATCTACTGAAAATAAATATAAGATTAGAGATTCTAACGTTCTGTAGAAAATACACCTAATATAACATTGCCAAGTATCAGCCTTATTATTTCACTATGTTAATATAATGATGCATTGCGTTTTTGTTTTACATAATTTTTCATTTCATATATTGTTGCAGTGAATAATAAACCACATTTTCAAATTTTCAAAGGAGAATGATTACCTGTTGCTAGAAAAAAACAGCCTTACATCTAGAAAAACTCCGTTCTACTTCAGCAGAAACAATAAGGACATATTTGAAATATATTACATAAGCATTATCTATCTCAAAATTTGTGTTATTATTATTATTATTATTATTATTATTATTATTATTATTAATGATAATAATAATAATAAATTTCCCCATTTGAAATTAAATCACAAATTTTATATAGACATAGAGCTAAATATCCGTAATGTTTATCCAGTATTTTTTTCACCTTGTTTGCTATATTTTGTCCTATTTCGTGTTCCAACTATTCAGTTTCGTCACAATATCATTAGACGACTTACCCGCTGGTAAGAGATGCACCCTAGTGGATCCATGGCTGTTGGTGGGTGTGCAGTATTCCAATGGCGAGGTACCGTTCGTTCCAGAAATTACGTCAGCAATAACAGTTTAATGATGCACACAATGTTCACGTATGCATTAAAAGAAGCATATTTTATATAATTAATAAATACTCAGCATGTTCGTTTATAATGTCAATATCCTAAAAATATACGCCTCTTCTGAAGTATTGAGGGGTTCAGTGAAAGAAGGGGAAAGCTATAAATCCTGATATGTAGAAGTTCACTGGGATTTTTAGCTTTCATCTGAGCCCAAGACTAAATAATATGAGTGATTAGAACCGGAGATAGATAGATCCGAGGAAATGGTAGAAACTGTTTTTCGAAAATTTCGTAATTTAATATATGCCGAAATTAGATTTCTAGAAAAAGTATAGGCCTACACGGATCAAATTTACTTTAGAGTTAGAAGTGCCAGAAAAATAAAAATAAAAATAAAAACTGGAGATAGCAATATGAAATATTGATAGGTTTGAGATGGAATGGCTCTTATGCTAAGGCAGGAAAATGAAACAAGACAGCATCATTCCACATAATAATAATAATAATAATAATAATAATAATAATAATAATAATAATAATAATAATAATAATAATAATAATAATAATAATGGAGAAGAATTAAAAAGTGTATGTGGTATTTGTGGACTTAGAAAAGACATTTGACAAAGTGCATTGGAATAAACTGATGGGGAACCTGAAGAAAATTGGCGTGGATTGGAAAGAAAGGAGGTTGCTGAGTATCCTTTATATGAAACGAGTCAAAATCAGGATAGGAGAAGAAATGTCAGAAGAAAGTAAAATAAGAAGAGGAGTACGACAAGGATGACCTTTATCACCTACTCTGTTCAACATCTACTTGGACGATTTAGTGAAGAACTGTTTTCAGAACATGAGAGGAGTGATAGTAGGAGGAAGAATAAAGTGTGTAAGATTTACTGATGATATGGCGTTGTTGGCAGAAGAGGAGATGATACTAAGGGATATGCTACTGGAGCTAAATAACAGCTATGAGCAGTATGGGATGAAGATAAATGCAAACAAGACGAAGACCGTGTCATATGAAGAAAAATAAAGAAGGTAAACTTGCGAATTCCAAATGAGGCAGTAGAGCAAGTCGACAGCTTCAAATGCTTGGGGTGTACTATAAGCAGTAACATGAGCTGCTGCCAAGAAGTCAAAAGGAGAATATCAATGGCAAAGAAAGCTTTTAATTAGTTAGAAAAAGGAGCATCTTCTGCCGACCTCTGGAAAAAAAACTAAGGAAGAGGCTAGTAAAGTGCTTTGTGTGGAGTGTAGCATTGTATGGAGCAGAAACATGGACATTACGACGACGTAAAGAGTAACGACTAGAAGCATTTGAAATGTGGATATGGAGAAGGATGGAAATTGTGAAATGGACAGACAGAATAAGAAACGAAGTTGTGTTGGAAAGAGTGGGTGAAGAAAGAATGATGCTGAAACTGATCAGAAAGAGGAAAATAAGTTGGCTGGGTCACTGGTTGAGAAGAAACTGCCTACTGAAAGATGCACTGAAAAGAATGGTGAACGGGAGAAGAGTTCGGGATAGAAGAAGATAATAGATGATAGACGACATTAAGATATATGGATCATATGAGCAAACAAAGAGGAAGGCAGAAAATAGGAAAGACTGGATAATGCTGGGTTTGCAGTGAAAGACCTAATAATAATAATAATAATAATAATAATAATAATAATAATAATAATAATAATAATAATAATTTTCTTCTTCTTCTTCTTCTTCTTCACTTCAAGGATTAGGTTCATGTTGAACCTGTTCCGGCGCCCATTTCGCTCTTGGTCTTCCTACATCTCGTCTTCCTTTTGGTTTATATCCCATTGCTAAAGCTGGCAGTCTGTAGTTCGGCAAACTAATAATAATAATAATAATAATAATAATAATAATAATAATAATAATAATAATAATAATAATAATAGTGACAGTAATACCAATGATATATAAAAACTACTATGATATTCTTTTCATTTTTATGAATTTCGAAGTATGTCATACTAGTGTTTAAACACCATAAATGTTATTTATGTAATAACACTATTTTTATTAAATTTCAAAACTCACGATTAAGTCCAAAACTTTAAGCAATAGAAACACTTTGAAAGCAAATTTGAAATCGCCGCGATGATTTATATGAGAATCCGTAATTCTAACGGACAAAAGTTTAGTCACTCTGCATACGGAAGTCCGCCAGGCGAAAATACACGGAAACTAGTAAAGATTATGAATAACAACCACTTCTAAAACTAATTTTCGTTCTTTCTAAATATTCCTCTCGCTCTGACCCCATCTAAAGAGGAAAATAAAAAATTTTGCCGCTTACCAACTTTTGATGGTGTCAATGTCTATTTTGAACAGGTCACTTCAAACTTCGTGTTTTTTTTTTTTTTTTTTCACTTTCCAAAAAAGATTTTGATTTCGACCTTTTTTCTATGCTTTCCTCAGTCATTTACTAAAAATTACAGCGCGATTGATTGACTATCACCGAAACTACGAAATGATCATGTTTAACGATGGGGAAAATGACGTCCTCGTCTATAGCTATTGATCGCTCGCACCAGCTATGGCTGATTTTCTCCCTCTCCCTTCTGCACCACGGTGCATATTCCGATATACTCCTTACTCGATACCCATTTCAGCGAGTGCTGACGACCACTGATATAAGTGAAGAAAATCTCTAGTTTGTATGGACTTTCTCGGTGTATTCTGTCCCTTAATCATGCAGTCAATCAAAGATAAAGATAACGAAGTGAGGACATTCAATTAATCGTAATGAGACTTTCACAAACGATTGTCATATATTTATTATTATTTTATATTATTCAATACAATATCCAAAATCAACGTGGTTTTAAAATAATGAGCATTCTGATATTACACTTTGTTACTACATCTTCTAATTATACCAGAGGCACGAAGGAAAAATGCAATAACCTAATTATACTGTATTACCTCGTTATCTTCAAAATTGTTATATTTTAACGAGTTTTTCTATCCACCATAATTATCATGCATGTCAAGCAATGATCTAAAATTGATCCAAAATTTTTCTACAAACCAATTTTTTTTATATTACCGTAAGCTAACATCATCAATATATCATAACCAAAAAAATTATAATTAATTTAGATAATTAATTTGCACATTTTGTTCAACAAATTAGTTTAATTCAGCAATTTGCCCTATTACTGTAATTGGCCCATATTCCATTATGTGCTTAAGGTACCCTTCATCAGTCGTACTTAAATTACAAGTCATTTTCTATCCATTGTAATGTTTTTAATATACTTGAATTTATTCTGTGGTTCAAAAATATATATTCCGTCAATTCTTTGAAATTATGCATCTGTTTAACAATGTAATTGCTTTTTAAGGACTATAGTCTTTAAACATGGCTTATTTCCAAGTGTTGTTCTGTTCAACGAACCTTTCACGTATGCCGAGTCATAATCTCAAATTAATCCAGAATGATTGTTGTACATACTAAGAAAGATCACTCCGTATTACAGGTAAATGATCTTATGAAACCGGCAATCAATAAATGTAATCACAAAGCATGCTATGTAAAATGCGAAGACACGAGTAACGGACCAATTATCCCTCCCAGCATGACCGTGTACATCAATGAAAGTTCTCGGTAAGACTTATGTAAGATATTTATTCTCGATACTGAAGGAAGTGTGAAATAGGTTGAGACGCTCGTGATTAAGGATTCCCAGATATTGTGTCACGGTGAAACCGAATTTCATGACGATGGTTACTGTTGATTTCAATTGAGAACTCTACTGATTTACGACTGAACGTGCCCCCTGCGTACTTCAACTGTTTTCTCACTTACGAAACGTCAGCATCCAAGTAGGAGCTCTGAATAACCTGACCTTTCATTTTTAATTTAAAAGTGACTCACATCAAGCATCGGCATATCGTTACAGAAGTCAGGAACCTTTTGAACATAAGAATACGGAATTAATACAGTGGAAGAAAACGTGTTTTCTGAAAATGCACCACTCTTTACACAATATAACCTTTCTACGTGAATTCACATATATGCAAAAGCATCTATTGCATTCGATTTGCTCTCTTGTCTGTATCAGACAATATTTCACTTAACAGACTAACTTGAAACAACATCTTCATTTTATTTTCTTCTGAAATAATTTAGCGGCGATGGAAACAGGATGGCAGACGTAGTGGGCCAAAACCAGTTAACTTTGCTTTGCTCACTGTAAATCTTTAAGAATCTGCAGAGAATTAAATCGTCATAAATGACGGAGCTACGTTTGGACTCGATTCTAAGGACATTTTATAGCGAATTAAATCAATTATTTTACAAAATCTTGTCTCTTCCTTCCAAGTTTCCCAAATCTTTCTCTACCACTTTTATATTTTCACACTTTTTAACTTCTGACTCTTTCCCTCCTTCTTCAACTCCATGATGAGCTTTGTTTCGTTTCAAGTTAATCCTCTCACTCATTCTCTGTCTATGTCATATCTTTCTTGCATTTTGTAATTAAATATTCACTTCCTTTACACTCTTTTATTCTTAACTCTAAAAATTAGATACTATCGCCTATATTGTCCTCAGGACAATCAATTTATTTTGGTTTTTGTTAAAAGATCTACAGTACTTCCAAGCAACATTTTTTGCCAATTAAAGAAATGATACTCCTGAATAGCTCATTCTTTATCTGTAATATTCTTTTAGCCTTAAAACTAAAGAATAATGGTGTTTTACAAACAACTTCAAATTAGTTTAACCCTGAAAATATTAAGATTAGGACAAATGTTTATATGACATTTTTTGCTCAGAATGTCTTTGGAAATGAACTCCGTTAGTGAAGGTAAATCATCGTGAATCACTCTGTATTTTAATCTAATAGAAAAGTTATTACATAACTATCATAACCATACCTAAGACTATAAAGACCTGACTTGTAGAAAAATAGAATTGCGTTTGCGTGAATCTGTGTCACCTATCGTCAGTTATTTGTTGCATTTTGTACAGTTAGAAAATTGAGTGACATAGAAGTGAAGATTGAGAACACAAAATAACAGAGAAAAATGTATTTTTTTTTTATTTATTTCATTCATTAACATTATTATCAAAATTTTGTGTTTTTCATTTCATAAAATAGCTTTAACGCTGATTGTCATCTTATGTATTATTTGCGGATTTTCCTTCTATTTTCAAGGGGTAATGCTAGTTAGATATAAATAATCATATTCTGAAATAATAATTATTGCAAACATGCGTAATTTTTATGATATGGGTGCAAAACTATTAAATTAAAAAAACCTTTAAAGGTCAACATAAGCTGCTACACTAATAAACGTAAGATTCCAAGTCTTTCCATGACAGGTATGAAAACGAGGCTGCTGACCTTGGGTATAAATAAAAGAAACAGTAGAGATGTTACTCACGTGAAGGTTTCTTCTGCGGAATTTTTTTGTAACTAGGAGTGGCCCATGAAATTCATACGCACAAGATTAGAAATGTAAATAATAACATGATCCTTAATGTGTAGTTGACCTTCAGTTTATTCTTTGCATCTATCATATTCTAATTACTAAGTCCTTATTCACAGACGTTATGTTTATGCGATTTATGCTAAATACACTTCAGTGATTTTCAAACTTCTACTGCGTCTACTAAAAGTTTAAGGACCCCCCTTCAAAAGAAATTTTCACTTTAGTCCTTATACTTATGTCAAAACCCCTGATGTTTATACAGAGATCAAATTCCTGTGAAAAATGAAGTTTTTACTGCAAACCTAATCTCTCCATAGTCTCTGAATTTCGACCCATCTTCATTTTTTAAGGAAAAATTCTAACTTTTCCACACTTGTAACAAACTCCACAACTGTTTACTAAAAATGGAAGCAGGGTTGCCAGATGATTTCAGACCAATGTCGCCAACTATACACTAACAAGGCGCCAGAAAGTAGCCAATTATCTCTGAAGTTGATAGTGAAAGGAGTAATAAACTTAAAAAAATCTACAGTGTAATTATGAACATAACCACTTAGCTATATTCATTCACAAATTTATATATATAATTTGAACTGGTAATGGAAATTACGGGAAAACGGCTGAACGGATTTTAATAAATGGCCCCTCATTTTGAAGCTTGGAACCCAAAGTTTTTCGGAAAAGTAGTAGTTTTCAGTGAAATGTCAATTTTCCTACATTATTTTCCTATTTTCCAAAATCCATCTGTTGTCAGTTTTGAGAACTAATTTTATCGAATCACGGCCGACTTGATTGAATTTCAGAACAAAACACACACTACAATAAACAATAGGCTATTATACGAAGGCCATGACCTGCAGGATTGCCGACATATTTAGAGCTCAATTCAATTTGTTATTAAAAACTGATTCTGCAGTGTATAATAATTTTCTGAGTACAGCTGTGTATTGGATATTCAAATCTACGAAACTTGAGGTGGTTTGATGACATTATTATCATTAGAAATTAAATATTATTATAGTTAATATCA